>NW_027209376.1:12880-25946 GCF_027789765.1 Dendropsophus ebraccatus | reverse complement strand
ACGGGCACAAATGTCGAACAATGTGACGTGAAAGTGAAAAAATTCATTTTTTCACTTTCACTGCACAAATGTGCCTGTTATCAAGGGGTCTATATCCTCATTGCACCCCTTTTTAGGTTCCTTGAGGGGTGTAGTTTCCAGAATGGGGTCACTTGGGGGGGGGGGGGGTTTCCAGTGTTTTGGCAGCACGACGGCTCTGTAAATGCGACATGGCCCATTAAATCCATTCCAGTGAAATCTAGCTTCCAAAAGCCAATTGGCGCTCCTTCCCTTCGGAGGCTTGCCCTGCGCCCACATGGCGCTTTATGTCCACATGTGGGGTATTTACGGACTCGGGGGAAATTGCTCTATACATTGTGTTTTTTTTTTTCTTTTAACCCCTTGTGTAAATGAAAAATTCAAGGCTAAACCAACATTATAGTGTAAAAAATGTAATATTTCATTTTCATGCCACGTTGTTCCACATTTGTGCCAGTCACCAGTGGGGTCCATTTTTTTTTTCTTCTCCTCTTTTAAAACTAGATGAGTGTTAATATTTTATGCTGGAATGTCGGGGGCACTGGAGAGCGGATAAAAAGGATAGCCATTTTTGATGTGGTACAACAACACCTGCCGGCAATAGTATGCCTTCTGGAGACTCACTGCACAGAAGACACAGTAAGTCGCTTAAAAAAAAAAAGAGATGGAGTAGTGTTTTTCATGCTTATTATTCATCTGGTATTTCGGTATTCGTCCATAATAAAATACCATTTGAATTGGTGGAGAAGAAAATCGATAGTAGGGGCAGATTTATCTTTTTTACATTGCGCTTTGTATTCTGTGCAGTTGGTCTTGGCATTCCTCTATATTCCTCCCACCTTTTCTTCACAACCATTAGTGGAGTTAAGTTTTATAAAAGGGAAGGAGCATATACCCCTAATTGTAAGTGGAGATCTGAATTGCGTGATTGATAAGATGGACAGGAGTACGAACCAACATATCGGCTGTAGGTGCCTCCACTATGCCTCTTGCTAGATTTCTCAGGGAAGTTGGGTGGAATGATATATGGAGATGTTTGAATGGGGATCGACGAGTATTTTCATGTTTCAGTGCATATCTCGGTACGGCGCCTCGGATTGATCTTGCCTTATGCTGCAACATAGCAATGAAATATGTTAAAAATATGAAATATGGGGTACGCTCAATTTCAGATCATTGTCCAATTCTAGTTAAATAGTTAATACGGTTGAAAAAAGACACATGTCCATCAAGTTCAACCAAGGAGGGGATGGATACAGGGAAGGGGGAGGGGTGATGGGTTCTATACATATGCATTTATATTATTTTGGTCTAAGAACCTAAGAACTTGTCTAGGCCGGTTTTGAAGCCCTCTACTGTTTTTGCTGTGACCAGATTCTTCACAGTTCTCATGGTAAAGGCGGCTTGTCGCCTCCGGAGATTGAACCTTTTTTTCTTGAGGCGGAGGCAGTGCCCTCTTGTCCTTTGAAGGGGTTTTACCTGGAACATCTTTTCCCCATATTTCTTGTAGCGGCCATTTATATATTTAAATAAATTAATCATATCTCCCCTTAAACGTCTCTTCTCCAGACTAAACAAATGTAATTCTTTTAATCTCTCCTCATAACTAAGATGCTGGACGGCATACTCCAGATGAGGCCGCACCAAAGCTTTATAAAGCGGTAATATTATATCCCTGTCCCGAGAGTCCATTCCTGTTTTAATGCATGTCAATATCCTGCTGGCCTTAGAAGCAGCTGACTGACATTGTGTGCTGTTCTGTAGTCTATTATCTACAAGTACACCCAGATCCTTCTCCATCAGCGACTCTCCCAGAGTAACTCCCCCCAGGACATATGATGTATGTGGGTTATTAGTACCCAGGTGCATAACTTTACATTTATCCACATTGAACCTCATTTGCCAAGTGGACGCCCAAACACTCAGTGTGTCTAAGTCATCCTGTAACATCTGCACATCTTCCATAGACTGTACTGTACCACAAAGCTTGGTGTCATCTGCAAAGATAGAAACATTGCTGTTAATTCCATTCTCAATATCATTAACAAACAAGTTACACTGAAGAGGGCCCAGTACTGACCCTTGGGGTACACCACTTATTACCGGGGACCATTTGGAGTAGGAATCATTGACCACTACTCTGGGTACGATTAACCCCTTAACGACCGCGGGCGTATATTTACGCCCTGCGGTCATTAAGGACGTTCAGAGCGGGGCCACGCTCTGAACCGCGGCGGTCCCGGGTGTCGCTTGTAGACCGGGACCGCAGGTATTAGCGGGCACGGTCCGATCGCCGTGCCCGCTAATACAGTAATCGGATGCAGCTGTCAAAGTTGACAGCTGCATCCGATTACAGTTTGCAGCGTCATCCCTGGTGTCTAGTGGGGAGATCGCTCCTCCGGGACGTTGTCCCGGAGGAGCGAACTCTGTTTCCAAAGCCGGCCGGGGACTGCTCCAAGATGGCGCCGTCCCCGGCTCGGCACTCATTTACTTCCGGCTACAGCAGCCGGAAGTAAACGAGTACCTATCTCATGGATCTCTGCAGCATATCTATGCTGCAGAGATCTGTATGAGAGATCAAAGCACTAATACTAGAAGTCCCCTAGGGGGGCTTTTAGTATAAATGTAAAAGTAAAAAAAAAAGTGTTATTTAATAAAAAGCCCCCTCCCCTAATAAAAGTCAGAATCACCCCCCTTTTTCCCAGGTTATTAACCCCTTAAGGACAGAGCCTGAAATGGCCTTAATGACAGACAAATTTTATGAATATGACCAGTGTCACTTTATTCATTAATAACTTCGGGATGCTTTTACCTATCCGGCTGGTTCTGAGATTTTCTCGTGACATTGTTTTTTACATTTCTGGTAAATTGGAGTAGATACTCATAACGAATCTTTATGAAAAAACCCCAAATAATGTGAAAAAATGCATTTTTCCAACTTTTAAACTTTGTTGCTTATACAAAAAGTGGTTATACCACATAAGCTATATATTAAATAGCATTAGCAACATGTCTACTTTATGTTGGCGGCATTTATTAAACGATCTTTCATTTATTTAGACAATAGGAAGCGTAAAACATTAGCAGCAAATTTCCAAATTTTCAGTAAAATTTCAAAATCAGATATTTTTAGGGACTGTTCAGGTTTAAAGTGTATTTGAGGGGCCTGTATGTTAGAAAGCCCCACAAAGCACCCCATTTCAGAAACTGCACCCCCCACACTCTGCAAAAGCATATCCAGAAAGTTTAACCCAAATAAAAGCCACAGAAATAAAAGCTAAGTGTGTAAGAAATTTGAAAATTTAAATTTTCTGTGCAGAGATTTTATTGTAATCCAATATTTTTCATAATTATAAACTTATTACCAGAGAAATGCACCCCAATATTGATTGCTCCGTTTCTGCAGTTTATAGAAATACCCCATATGTGGCCCTACTGCGCTATTTGACGCAACCATAAGCCTCAGATATAAAGGAGTGCCTAGTGAATTTCAACGCCTCCGTTATATTTGGTCATTTTTGACTGTACCACTTCAGCTTGGCAGAGGCTCTGGGGTGCCAAAACCTAAAAAAAAACACCCCTAAAGGGACACCATTTAGAAAACTACACCCCTCAAGGAATGTAACAAGGGGTGCGGTGAGCATCTGGACCCCACAGGTGCTTCACAGATTTTCCGAACAATATGGCGTGAAAAAAGAAAAATTTATTTTTTACACTAAAACGTTCTAGCCTTCAATTTTTCATTTTCTTAAAGGGATAAGAGGAAAAAAAAACACAATGTGTAGCGCAGTTTCTCCCGAGTAAGGAAATATCCCACATGTGGCGATAAAGCGCCAAGGGGGCGCAGGACGAGCCTCCAAAGGGAAGCAGCGCCAATTGGCTTTTGGAAGCTGAATTTCACTGGAAAGGATTTCAAGGGCCATGTCGCATTTACAGAGCCCTTGTGCTGCCAAGACACTGGAAACCCCCACAAGTGACCCCATTCTGGAAACTACACCCCTCAAGGAATCTAACAAGGGATTCAGTGAGCATATGGACCCCACTGGTGACTGGCACAAATGTGGAACAATGTGACGTGAAAGGGAATATTTTAATTTTTTCACTTTCATGGCACAAATGTGCCAGTCATCAAGGGGTCAATATCTTCACTGCACCCCTTGTTAGATTCCTTGAGGGGTGTAGTTTCCAGAATGGGGTCACTTGTGGGGGATTTCCAGTGTTTTGGCAGCACAAGGGCTCTGTAAATGCGACATGGCGTTCATCATCCATTCTAGCCAAATCCAACCTCCAAAATCCAAATGGCGCTCCTTCCCTTCGGAGGCTTGCCCTGCGCCCACATGGCGCTTTATGTCCACATGTGGGGTATTTACGGACTCGGGGGAATTGCTCTACACTTTTTTTCCCCCTCTTTTAACCCCTTGTGAAAATGATAAATTCAAGGCTAAACCAACATTATAGTGTAAAAAATGTAATATTTCATTTTCATGCCACATTGTTCCACATTTGTACCCGTCACCAGTGGGGTCCATATGCTCACTACACCCCTTGTTACATTCCTTGAGGGGTGTAGTTTCCATAATGGGGTCACTTGTGGGGGGTTTCAACTGTCTTGGCAACACAGGGGCCTTTTGAATGCAACATGGCCCCTCGAAATCCATTCCATCCAAATCCAGCCTTCCAAAACCAAATGGCGCTCCTTCCCTTCGAAGGCTTAGCCTGCACCCGCATAGCGCTTTATGTCCACATGTGAGGTATTTCCGTACTTAGGGGAAATTGCGCTACACATTTAGTGTTTTTTTTTTTTAAATCTTTTAGCCCCTTGACAAGATCAATTTAGAGTAAAAATTTTACAAAAATTACACTAAATGTTTGTCTAGCCTTTATTTTTTCCATTTCCACAAGAGGTTAAAAAAGAAAATGAACACAAACGTGTAGGGTAGTTTCCCCGGAGTACGAAAATACCCCACATGTGGGCATAATGTGCCATATGGGCACAGGGCAAGCCACCAAAGGGACAGAGCGCCATTTAGAGGCTGGAATGGAGGATGGAGGCCATGTCGCAATTACAAAGCTCCTGTGCTGCCAGGACAGTAGTAACCCCCGACAAGTGACCCCATTCTGGAAACTACACCCCATAAGGAATCTAACAAGGGGTGCAGTGAGCATATGTACCCCACTGGTGACGGGCACTTGCGTAGAACATGTGCCAAGAAAATAAAAAATACCATTTTTTTTCATTTTCACGTCCCAAATGTGGCCGTCACCAGGGGGCCATATCCCCGCTGCCCCACTTGTTAGATTCCTTATGGGGTGTAGTTTCCAGAATGGGGTCACTTGTGGGGGGTTTCTACTGTCCTGGCAGCACAAAGGCTTTGTAATTGCATCATGGCAAGTCTCTAATGGGAATGGTGGCCATACCTATTTAGCTGGGGAAAAGGGACAATTCTAATTTATTTGGGGTATTAGGCCAATTATTAGTTTATAAGGTTGAAAATGACAGGTGTCCATCAAATTCAACCTGTGTTGATCCAGAGGAAGGCAAAAAAACCCTCATGAGGCAGACGACAGTAGCCTCCTCACAGGGGAAAAATTCCTTCCTGACTCCTGACATAATGGCAATCAGAATAATCCCTGGATCAACGTGACCCCTGAAATAGGAATAAGGGACAGAATTTAGATAATGTAGAACCCCAATGACGTGTGGTACTTCTTGAAGCGATCCTGTATGCAGAGGCCGGGGTGATCAGGACAGGCGTCACACTGGAAAATGGTGTCCTTCCTGATCCCCCTGTTACGCCACACTCTGCACTTCTTCTGGGATCTCCTGTTCTCTAGTGTGGGGGACGTCACCTGGAAAATGTTGTCCTGGTGCGATACGGGGTCCTTCATATCCAGAAGCGCTGGGTCCGCTCCATGGCTGCTAAATATTAGGGCTTTATTACTACTTCTGATATGTTCGGATCGTGCTGCAAGCTACAGTAGCTCGGGCAGCGAGGGAACAGAAGAGGGGGTGCTGGTATAAAAGTTATCCCCGTACAGGTGGTGACCTTTATCCAGCAGTGGGAAGATCAGTTAACGAACGATCTCCCCACTAAGTCCGAGGATGGGGGGGGAGGGGGCATCTGGGGCTGGATTCGGGTGTCCCTTCCTACATACACTCTAAGGGAACGCGCACACTGCGGAATCGCGACAGATAACCCTTCGTGCATTCCACAGCTGGCACCCACCGGCGGAGTGATGCAGGCGCACGTCTCCATCCGTGTCATAGACTCCATTCTATGCACGGGCGGTTTCCGCTCTCCGTCCAACGTGTTCATTCTTTGGATGGACGATGGAATCCGCCCATGCATAGATTGGAGTCTATGACACTGGTGGAGACACACACCCGCATTAGTCCGCTGGCGGGTGCCAGCTGCGGAAAGCACAAAGGGTTATTCTTCGCCATTCCGCAGTGTGCACGTACCCTAAATCTGTAAGTGTACCCTGAGGTACTCTCACAGAGTTTGTAGAACTTCATACCGTGATCTCTTATTGGGACCGTACTGGCGGAAAAGACGTGTCTGGGGGGCAGCGTACGCTACGCTACCCCCAGACACGTCACAGGATGATGAGGATGAATTGAGGAAAGAAGCATCCCCCCATTCATCCTCACTGGCTGTTTCGGTGTCGGAGGCAATAATAGCGTATGCGTCTGATACCGAAAACACCCTGGGGGCCATCTTTATATGGGGATTGGTATATGGGGTATGTAGTGGTGTAGTGTGAAACTTTATTCAGTGTGGTGTATTGTTTTTTACGTGTTTTTTTTTACAGTAAGTATAAAAAAAAACCTACGTCAACAGAGGAGTTGCTGATAAATGCCGCACTTACGTGCAGCACTTATCAGCAGACCGCGGCAGTAGAATATAGAAAAAAAACACCCTATGCTAAAAAGGAGGAGTTGCTGATTAGCATCGCACTTTTGTGCGATGCTGATCAACACTCAGCGGCGATAGGGTGCGGAAAATAGAAAAAAAAAAATTTTTGAAAAAAAAACCACATTTTTTTTTCTACATTCTGAACATCCCTGTAGCTGCTGATAAGTGTATTACACATATCAGCCGCTAGAGAGCAGCAGAGCGCAAAATCCGGAAGACGAGGCTGGAGCCGAAAAAAGCCGATGGGGACCGCCGGAAATAGCCGAAGACCCGACGGAAAGACTGAGGACGCTGCGAACCCAGAAGACGCCTATCAGGACCCCGGGACAGGTGAGTAATGTACAAATACCTGCTCTGATTTATAGCAGTCCATCTTCCCCGATCGCTGTGTGCGAACACACAGCGATCGGGGAAACATGGGGCGTAAATTTACGCCCTGATGCGTTAAGTACCAGGGCGCGAGGGCGTAAATTTACGCCAGATGTCGTTAAGGGGTTAATATAAGTAAATAAACAAATAAACATGTTTGGTATCGCCGCGTGCGTAATTGCCCTAACTATTAATCACATTCCTGATCTCACACGGTAAACTGCGTAAGCGCAAAAAATTCCAAAGTGCAAAATTGCGCATTTTTGGTCGCATCAAATTCAGAAAAATGTTAATAAAAAGCGATCAAAAAGTCATATATGCGCAATTAAGGTACCGATAGAAAGAACACATCATGGCGCAAAAAATTACATCTCACAGAGCCCCATAGACCAAAGAATAAAAGTGCTAGAAGCCTGGGAATGGAGGGATTTTAAAGAACGTATATGATGTAAACAATGGTTTTAATTTTTTACAGGCCATCAGATACAAGTAAAGTTATACATGTTATATATCGTTTTAATCGCAATGACTTGTGGAACATATATAACAAGTCAGTTTTACCCCAGGGTGAACGGCGTAAAAACACATATCCACTAAAAACACAAAATGTGTTGTTTTTTTTTCAATTTCACCACACATTGAATTTTTTCCTGCTTTTGCAGTGTACTTTATGCAACAATTCAGTGTGTCATTTTTTGCGCCACTAGTTGTACTTTGCAATAAGGGCTCATGTTGGTTTCTAGGTGAAAAATGCAACTGCTATGGCCTTTTATGCACAAGGAGGAAAAAATGAAAACGCAAAAATCAAAATTGCCCCTCCCCTTAAGGGGTTAAGCCAGTCTTCAATCCAGTTAAACATTAAACTTTCCAAACCGATAGACTTTAACTTACCCATCAGACATCCATGAGGAACTATGTCAAACGCTTTAGCAAAATCCAGGTACAAGATATCCACAGCCGCGCCGCCATCCAGGCTTCTACTTACCTCTTCATAGAAACATATTAGGTTGGTTTGACAGCTTCTGTCCTTAGTAAAAACCATGCTGGTTATCACTTCTAATACTATTAGCCACTACATATTCCTGGATGTAGTCCCTTATAAGCCTCTCAAATATAGTTTCCCCACAATGGACGTTAAGCTTACAGGTCTGTAGTTACCTGGGGAAATTCGAGAGCCCTTTTTGAAGATCGGCACTACATTTGCCTTACGCCAGTCCCTCGGCACAATACCAGTAAGCAAAGAATTTCTGAATATTTCATACAAGGGTAGAGAAATTACAGAACTGAGTTCCCTAAGAACTCTGGGGTGTAATCCATCAGGCCCAGGAGCTTTGGTTACATTAAGTTTATTTAATTTATCTTGGACCATATCTATAGTAAACCAGTTCAGTACATTACATGTGTTAGCAGCACTGGCCCCACCCACCTCAGTACTGGCACCACCCACCTCAGTACTGGCCCCACCCACCACAGCTCCATCCTCTTCTTTTGTATATACAGAACTGAAGAACCCATTAGGTAACTCAGCATGTAGGACCCCTAAATAATGGCGACGGGGAGTTAATAACTGGGGATTTTTGCAATATATTTGAAGAATTTTTGGGGGTTTCTTTTGCTATCTATGGCTACCTGCCTTTCATTGTGAATTTTTGCTGCTTTTATTACATTTTTACAGGTTTTGTTTACTTTGATAAGGCCAGATTATGGGACTTTACCTACTTGTACCGTACCTATATGACTACACCTATATATATTGCCCTCTTAAGAGACTGGAGATGATCAGAGCGTGATCAGAGCATGACAGAGAGATGTTCTGGATGAAGAAGAGGAATGCTGGAAGCACGTCACTGAGATTAACTCCTGGAAAGTTATCATTTGTAGACACAATCCCCAAGGACCCAGAGACTCCTATCTATAAACAATTTATGGAAAACAACTACATTGTGCTCTTAGATTCATGAAAAAGTATCTTTGTACAGAATGTATTGTTCTACCCTTTTCTGACCTTTTTGAATAATAATAATAATGAATACCAATATTGATGCCATTGCGCATGACTGAATATCTAAATCACTAGCACCGCCTCATCTATGTCTTATTAGCATTTGTTACCACCCTATATTCTATCTGTCTATAAAATGTGATTACCATAATAAAACTTGGGCCATTTCTCCAGGCTTATAATCATGATACATTGTCTTATCTGTGTCAGTGACGTATAAGTAACGAGCTGGTAATACTGCAGGATTCCAACTCTAGATATAATTTAAAAACCATCCTTTACCTGGGTTTTCGGCTTCTCTCCATAGAGAGAGGTCAACATCTAAATTTAGACTTAACAATTTGGCGCCCGAACAGGGACTCAGCCTCTTGCAACCAGAACGCAGACAGACGGGATGCGGTGATTTATCAGTCATCGGACGCACAGATATAACTGGCCAGGTAAGAAAGACTTTCCTTTCTTACGTACTATCTGTGCCTCAGGGGAACGGATCTAATGAGATTCCCGTCACCTGCGTTCTCTATATATGTTTGTAAAGCTGAGTCTATTTGTTAGACAAAGAACTCTGTAACCCAGGATAGGACAAGGTTAAAGTGCTGCATTGCTGTCGCAAACTGTGGTGTGATTGAAATAAGCTGTTGCTGTATTTATGCTGAATTAAGAAAAGGGATTGCCGAACTTATTCACTTCTACGTCCTTACGGGGAGGATGTGATTAATGCTTAACCCTTGTAATACAGCATGGCATCGAGAACAGCTGCAAGGTCACAGACAGTAGGCGCATAGACTCTTTGTATGAATGGGTTCCTGAACTGAGAATTATCTGTCCAGAGGATGGTGGAAACAGTACTTGTATTAGTTCCACTCCTTGGGTTTGCCTTGTGGAAGGCTTACCTACATACACGGCATGGATCAGTAGATCCGTGGACGATTCTCGCCTCCTAGAAGGAGAGAGCAAAGAGGGAAGGCATCCCGCCGCAAGCAGGAGCCTACTAGACAAGACCTAGACAGGTCTGGAGAGTCCCCGATAAGCTATCTAGGATCAGGGTGAGAATGGGACAGATGTTCACTAAAGAGGAACCCATCATCTTATGGGAGGGCTATGGGAAATTGATACAGCTAAGATATAGTTAGCGACGGGCATGAGAAGATGCAGTGTAAGATCTAGAACAGATCTTGAGGATGGTTTGATATGAAGGCAGATACATGCCTTAGCCCCACCAACCTCTGGCTCTCTGACCAACACCTGGGAAATCCTCACACTCCTGTGCACACTTATTTTTGCCTTGTGGGTAGGTAACAGACCTACATGTAACATGCAGGGCAAATGGGTCCTTGAAATTTCCAGGAACCTTAGGGGTTCATGTAAGTACTATCCCTAGTGGGGTAGAATGATGTTAGACAACTAAGGGGAATCAAGGGATTAGAGTTCTAAGAGAGGAGGGTTTGGAGTAGATAGATGAGAGCCAGAGGGTCAGACAGAAGGAAAACATTCAGGATAATGGGTGGGAAGCACAGGTCTAGCTGGGGTGGACATGTGCGGTGACCAGCAATATCTAGATAAGACAGAATTATTGTAGTGTGTGTGGCAGACCCAAGCCACATCATTATGTTACACCATTGTACCCAGTTTATATCTGTATACAAACCCTAGATCCTGCGAAAAGCCAACCTACGTCCAATGGTGGGCGTATAGACCCTTTGCTCTGCAGGAATCTTCCCCTTGGTCGGCTTGTTGAAGTAGTTACTTTGATTTTAAAGTGCCCCTTACCTGATTGTAAGACCAATGCCTTTTGTGGAGGTGGGCAGCCTAACCTCAAATAGTGTATAATGCCATGTAAGTGTCTGAGTACAAAGCCACGTACTCAGACAAGGAGAACAGTCCAGCTCATTGCTAGATACAGTGCTGAGAGAGCTGAAAAGGGGTTAATGAATGCTGCGTAGTGAAGCAGCATACAATTATTTTGGCACATAATGTGTGTTATTTGTTATGTTTTGAACAAGGTCATCAACTAGCTCTGCAGATCACATGCAAGCAGCATTAGGGAGAAAAAAAAAAAGAAAGAATCAGAGCTGTTAGTGTAATGTAATGTACGCTCCTACATTATATACTATATTTCAGCCAGTCTTACTAAGCTGGTGTTCCCCTTTAGAAGTAGTATGGGACTTGTTACAAAATGTTGATCATTTTCTGTTGTCCCGACCGTGGAACATTTGCTTATTCATGTACGCCAGTTTTTTTTGTAATCAAAGATGGCGACTGAAAGCCAACCACTCCCTCATATCATCCACGTCTGTATTATAATTGTGACGTCTCAAAACCATGCCCTAAGCCAACACCCCTATATCCGGTTATCTAGTCGGAGGCCATTTTAAACTCCTGGCATTTCTGTCCTCCGCCCATACTGCTTAGTGTCACTGAGGGGGCGGGCACAGGACTCTCCGATAGAGTGTAACAACTGTTTTGCCATTTTATTAATGAATGTTATTACCTGATGGTGAAGAAAGTTAGACAAAGGTTTGTTGAAAGGAAAAGTATAGAGACTGTTTGAAGGAGTCGAGTCTAGTAGACCTGTTATTGTATAAGATTGTATACGGGAGTGTCAGTAGGAGTCAGAGGGAAAAAGTACGTTTATTTAGGAATGTCAACAAGAACAGTGATAATTGGTAAGATCAAACGCAGAATTTTGTTGTACTTATTAAGAACCCAATGGTATAAGGAGCCTGAAGTAACTTATTACTGTCACTTACACATTTTTATTTAAAAGTATTTTGTAGGTATATATATGTATCCCAATAATATTGTAAGCAAGATTCTTAAGTGTGTGTGTCCCCAACGTATGATATTTCAAAGAAGAAGTAGTTTACTACAGTAAAATATATATATTTCTAAGGAGTAGTAACTTACTACTGTAATATATATTTCTATGTAACTTTATTTAACAAGTCTTTATATATATATATATGTGTGTATATATGTGTACACATCTATCCTAATAAGTTCTACGCAAATTGTTTTTTTCCTACTAAGTTATAAGTATGTGTGCCACTGTCCAAGGTTACAGTCTGGTGCATAAGAGCACAGCGCTGATATCTTCTGTAACTTCAAGGATGTAAGAAAAAAAAAAAAAAAAAAAATTCCAAGAAGTTTTAACTCTTGTATCTGATTTTACTGCTCACTGCTCAAGGTTAGAAGTGAGGTACAGAGCGTTCTGTTTACTGATAAGAGCAGCGGATTGAAGGAATATTCAGTTCAGCTGATTTATTTAATTTGATTTATAGCAAAAGAAGGTTATAGGGACTAGCCGATTCTAACATGTTTTATTTTTTAATGTTTTTTATTTTAGGGTTAACGTTTCTGAGACTTCTAGCAAACTAGATCATGACTATATATATGATAATCCCTAGTAAAGCCAAACTCATATCCATGGCTCCAGTCTGCACGCTTATGCCCCCCAATATATATATATTTTGTGTTAAGTGCATTGAATCCAGCATCTCTGTTGCCTCTTGATGTAGATTCAAAGGGGGAGGGGATAGGCGTGTGAACTGGAAATGGGAGCAGCCAATTTTGATGGAGTAGCCAATTTGATGTTTTAATTTTTTTTAAACACCGTATAATTTTTTATTTGTATAAGGATGTTTTTATTACTTATTGTGTTTGATATTTTAAATCTGAAGGATGAAAATGTAATTGAAAGCCCAAATATTAATGAAGTTTAAAGTTTTCATTGTAGATATCCCAGACTTTTCAAACATGG
>NW_027209376.1:0-12380 GCF_027789765.1 Dendropsophus ebraccatus | reverse complement strand
TTTTATTATGGTCATCACATTTTATAGACAGATAAAATATAGGGTGGTAACAAATGCTAATAAGACATAGATGAGGCGGTGCTAGTGATTTAGATATTCAGTCATGCGCAATGGCATCAATATTGGTATTCATTATTATTATTCAAAAAGGTCAGAAAAGGGTAGAACAATACATTCTGTGCAAAGATACTTTTTCATGAATCCAAGAGCACAATGTATTTGTTTTCCATAAATTGTTTATAGATAAGAGTCTCTGGGTCCTTGGGTATTATGCCTACAAATGATAACTTTCCAGGAACTGTTCTAAGTGACGTGCGTCCAGCATTCCTCTTCTTCATCTAGAACATCGCTCTGATCACGCTCTGATCACGCTCTGATCACGCTCTGATCACGCTCTGATCATCTCCAGTCTCTTAAGAGGGCAATATATATAGGTGTAGTCATATAGGTACGGTACAAGCAGGTAAAATCTCATAATCTGGCCTTATCATTCCCCCATTTGACATCCGTGAAGCCTTGGACTGGAATCACTGTGGTTGGTACATAGCCAGAGGTTCCAAAGATACTGTCTGAGCCGCGGGTTGCTCAGGGGTCACATCTTCTCCATAGGGTGAACCCATCCTCCAAGTACTTGTCCAGCATCCAACCTCCAGAAATGTCCAGGCGACACAGATTCAAGAGAACCGATAAGAGAAAGAAACATAATCACGTTAGTTACCTATATGATGGTAGACCTTCTTTTTGTTCGTCAAGGTTTTATACGAGAGAGAATACACATAAACAGTTTTACTGGCAAACAGATCAGTATTATGCATAAGACCACTTGGATGAGACCCTGAAGGACTCCCATTAGTTTATGGGCATCACCATAGGATAGACAAAAATAGTACTATACGTTTTATTGAAAGTTATAGATGGCGGAACAAGCTTACAGCAGATGAGATAGGTAGGTCTGCAATAACCGAAAGAAAATACTAAACAATGGGCGAGTCTGTACAGTATACATCAATATACAGCTTAGTTACAACAAAACAAATAAAAGCTTATTATCAATACCCAAAATAACATATATACATGACTAATACCTCTCCGGATTTTATCAAAATAACCAAACCTTATTGTCTTATCACTGCATATAACAGACGTGACTCTATAACAAGGACTCTACCACTTAGGCATCATGTGGGTATTGGAAAGTCACAACAACTAACTTTAAAAAGTTTCTGAAAAAGAAAAGTTTAGATGTGAACAAATCTTATCTCATGGCAAAAGCAAAAATAAAAGTTCATTGATACATAAACCAAAAATAGCATAACAGGTGAATGCAATAACATTTCCACAATGTGACCCACTATGTAACCACTAGATTCACTTATAATAACCAATCAGTGAATTCACAATCGTCAGTATGAGATCTTTAGAATTTTCCACTTCTTTTTAGTCTTTTTACTTCATTTTGTACATAGAAAACGTCTTTATGATTAGATCACACAGGACTAATGACTGGTCGCATGGTCCCATCTCTTCCTGTACATAATCATATAGTATAATACATAGACCAATAATATGAAGTAACTGGGCGCTTATTACCGATATAATATTTGGATCCTACTGAATTGTCTCTTGTCTCACTGAGATCATCACATATTACACATAAAATAACCACCATAGAAATAAAAGCAAAGTGTAAATGATACATCACCTAAGGTTTCAAAGCCTTTTTATGCGAATAATATACATCATATGATCCTTTTTGTAATAGTAGCATTGGTATGGATCCTTTATCCTTAAACCCATCTTTTGACTGACAGGCCTCTTTACAGACACTTGGACTCTTGGCCTCAGTTATATATAGGCCACTAGTATCACCTCAGACATTGGCTTTGTCGTCTCCCATAGTTTTGGCTTGACCTGTAAAGAAGACACCAATACAGACAAGGACATACCTATATGGACCACCTGTGGCAGCTGGATGACGTCCACTTACATTCCCTGAAACAGGCAGGAAGATGACAGACTATGCAGACAGGCACTTTACGGTGTTACTTATAGCAGGTTATGACAGGTGTAGATAATACAGCCGTACACAACCCTCTCTGCTATATTTGTTGTCCCCTGGGCCGCCCAATGTGAGGATACTATACACCACATTACACATGGCTTCCTTCTGCTGGTTTTGTCACATAACTTACAGTGAGATACAAGGCGGTTGGCAAACACAGTTACTTACTTACTGTCTGCATGCCATCTTTACCCTGTACCTCTTCTCCATCCGCTGGTCTCTCAGCTTGTTGCTGATCGTCTCTGGAAAAGACTTTAAAAACAAACAGATCCACATCTCCTCCTCCACCTGTACACTATGTACGGTTACCTCAGGAAGAGACTGGAAACATCTCCCCATTCCCTTGTACGCTTTGTACGCTGTTACCTTGGGAAGAGCACAGAAACAGCATTGGCAGCTTCATCCATCATCCATCACCCTTTTGGCTTCAGGGTTTGTCTGCGTGAACGTTGCGTCAGCCGCTTTATGGCAGCTTTTCTTCTTCTTTGAACAGTTTTTTTCTTTCTACAAGTGTTTTTGGTAAGCCCAGGGACCAAACAAATCTCTCATTGCAATTAACCCATAATAGTGGGCTTCATATAGACATCTGCACAGTCACCTCCAACCATCCTACATGTCTCAGTGATTGTCCTCACCTCCAGCTTATGGCAGGAGCGGTTTCTGCAGTGGAACGTCACGCTGCATGGCGGTCACCATATATCCTTGCGTCTTGTGTCATCCATGTTTGAAAAGTCTGGGATAATCTACAATGAAAACTTTTAAACTTTCATTAATATTTGGGCTTTCAATTACATTTTCATCCTTCAGATTTAAAATATCAAACACAATAAGTAATAAAAACATCCTTATACAAAAATAAAAAAATTTATACGGTGTTTAAAAAAAAATTTAAAACATCAAAATTGGCTACTCCATCAAAATTGGCTGCTCCCATTTCCATTCACCTCTATCCCCTCCCCCATTTGAATCTACATCAAGAGGCAACAGAGATGCTGGATTCAATGCACTTAACACAAAATATATATATATTGGGGGGCATAAGCGTGCAGACTGGAGCCATGGATATGAGTTTGGCTTTACTAGGGATTATCAATATATATAGTCATGAGCTAGTTTGCTATAATCATCAGAAAACTGTTAACCCTAAAATAAAAACATTAAAAAAATAAAACATGTTAGAATCGGCTAGTCCCATATAACCTTCTTTTGCTATAAATCAAATTAAATAAATCAGCTGAACTGAATATTCCTTCAATCCGCTGCTCTTATCAGTAAACAGAACGCTCTGTACCTCACTTCTAACCTTGAGCAGTGAGCAGTAAAATCAGATACAAGAGTTAAAACTTCTTGGAAGTTTTTTTTTTTTTTTTTTCTTACATCCTTGAAGTTACAGAAGATATAAGCGCTGTGCTCTTATGCACCAGACTGTAACCTTGGACAGTGGCACACATACTTATAACTTAGTAGGAAAAAAAACAATTTGCGTAGAACTTATTAGGATAGATGTGTACACATATATACACATATATATATATATATATAAAGACTTGTTAAATAAAGTTACATAGAAATATATATTACAGTAGTAAGTTACTACTCCTTAGAAATATATATATTTTACTGTAGTAAACTACTTCTTCTTTGAAATATCATACGTTGGGGACACACACACTTAAAGAAAATCTGCTTACAATATATATTGGGATACATATATATACCTACAAAATACTTTTTAAATAAAAATGTGTAAGTTACAGTAATAAGTTACTTCAGGCTCCTTATACCATTGGGTTCTTAATAAGTACACAAAATTCTGCGTTTGATCTTTACCAATTATCACTTTTCTTTTGACATTCCTAATAAAACGTACTTTTTCCCTCTGACTCCTACTGACACTCCCGTATAACAATCTTATACAATAACAGGTCTACTAGACTCGACTCCTTCAAACAGTCTCTATACTTTTCCTTTCAACAAACCTTTGTCTAACTTTCTTCACCATCAGGTAATAACATTCATTAATAAATGTGCAAAACAGTTGTTACACTCTATCGGAGAGTCCTGTGCCCGCCCCCTCAGTGACACTAAGCAGTATGGGCGGAGGACAGAAATGCCAGGAGTTAAAATGGCCTCCGGACTAGATAACCGGATATAGGGGTGTTGGCTTAGGGCATGGTTTTGAGACGTCACAATTATAATACAGACGTGGATGATATGAGGGAGTGGTTGGCTTTCAGTCGCCATCTTTGATTACAAAAAAACTGGCGTACATGAATAAGCAAATGTTCCACGGTCGGGACAACAGAAAATGATCAACATTTTGTAACAAGTCCCATACTACTTCTAAGGGGAACACCAGCTTAGTAAGACTGGCTGAAATATAGTATATAATGTAGGAGCGTACATTACATTACACTAACAGCTCTGATTCTTTCTTTTTTTTTTTCTCCCTAATGCTGCTTGCATGTGATCTGCAGAGCTAGTTGATGACCTTGTTCAAAACATAACAAATAACACACATTATGTGCCAAAATAATTGTATGCTGCTTCACTACGCAGCATTCATTAACCCCTTTTCAGCTCTCTCAGCACTGTATCTAGCAATGAGCTGGACTGTTCTCCTTGTCTGAGTACGTGGCTTTGTACTCAGACACTTACATGGCATTATACACTATTTGAGGTTAGGCTGCCCACCTCCACAAAAGGCATTGGTCTTACAATCAGGTAAGGGGCACTTTAAATCAAAGTAACTACTTCAACAGCCGACCAAGGGGAAGATTCCTGCAGAGCAAAGGGTCTATACGCCACCATTGGACGTAGGTTGGCTTTTCGCAGGATCTAGGGTTTGTATACAGATATAAACTGGGTACAATGGTGTAACATAATGATGTGGCTTGGGTCTGCCACACACACTACAATATTCTGTCTTATCTAGATATTGCTGGTCACCGGCACATGTCCACCCAGCTAGACCTGTGCTTCCCACCCATTATCCTGAATGTTTTCCTTCTGTCTGACCCTCTGGCTCTCATCTATCTACTCCAAACCCTCCTCTCTTAGAACTCTAATCCTTGATTCCCCCTTAGTTGTCTAACATCTTCTACCCCACTAGGGATAGTACTTACATTAACCCCTAAGGTTCCTGGAAATTTCAAGGACCCATTTGCCCTGCATGTTACATGTAGGTCTGGTTACCTACCCACAAGGCAAAAATAAGTGTGCACAGGAGTGTGAGGAGTTTCCCAGGTGTTGGTCAGAGAGCCAGAGGTTGGTGGGGCTAAGGCATGTATCTGCCTTCATATCAAACCTCCTCAAGATCTGTTCTAGATCTTACACTGCATCTTCTCATGCCCGTCGCTAACTATATCTTAGCTGTTCAATTTCCCATAGCCCTCCCATAAAGATGATGGGTTCCTCTTTAGTGAACATCTGTCCCATTCTCACCCTGATCCTAGATAGCTTATCGGGGACTCTCCAGACCTGTCTAGGTCTTGTCTAGTAGGCTCCTGCTTGCGGCGGGATGCCTTCCCTCTTTGCTCTCTCCTTCTAGGAGGCGAGAATCGTCCACGGATCTACTGATCCATGCCGTGTATGTAGGTAAGCCTTCCACAAGGCAAACCCAAGGAGTGGAACTAATACAAGTACTGTTTCCACCATCCTCTGGACAGATAATTCTCAGTTCAGGAACCCATTCATACAAAGAGTCTATGCGCCTACTGTCTGTGACCTTGCAGCTGTTCTCGATGCCATGCTGTATTACAAGGGTTAAGCATTAATCACATCCTCCCCGTAAGGACGTAGAAGTGAATAAGTTCGGCAATCCCTTTTCTTAATTCAGCATAAATACAGCAACAGCTTATTTCAATCACACCACAGTTTGCGACAGCAATGCAGCACTTTAACCTTGTCCTATCCTGGGTTACAGAGTTCTTTGTCTAACAAATAGACTCAGGCTTTACAAACATATATAGAGAACGCAGGTGACGGGAAATCTCATTAGATCCGTTCCCCTGAGGCACAGATAGTACGTAAGAAAGGAAAGTCTTTCTTACCTGGCCAGTTATATCTGTGCGTCCGATGACTGATAAATCACCGCATCCCGTCTGTCTGCGTTCTGGTTGCAAGAGGCTGAGTCCCTGTTCGGGCGCCAAATTGTTAAGTCTAAATTTAGATGTTGACCTCTCTCTATGGAGAGAAGCCGAAAACCAGGTAAAGGATGGTTTTTAAATTATATCTAGAGTTGGAATCCTGCAGTATTACCAGCTCGTTACTTATACGTCACTGACACAGATAAGACAATGTATCATGATTATAAGCCTGGAGAAATGGCCCAAGTTTTATTATGGTAATCACATTTTATAGACAGATAGAATATAGGGTGGTAACAAATGCTAATAAGACATAGATGAGGCGGTGCTAGTGATTTAGATATTCAGTCATGCGCAATGGCATCAATATTGGTATTCATTATTATTATTATTCAAAAAGGTCAGAAAAGGGTAGAACAATACATTCTGTACAAAGATACTTTTTCCATGAATCTAAGAGCACAATGTAGTTGTTTTCCATAAATGTTTATAGATAGAGTCTCTGGGTCCTTGGGATTGTGTCTACAAATGATAACTTTCCAGGATTTAATCTCAGTGACGTGCTTCCAGCATTCCTCTTCTTCATCAGAACATCTCTCTGTCATGCTCTGATCACGCTCTGATCAATCTCCAGTCTCTTAAGAGGGCAATATATATAGGTGTAGTCATATAGGTACGGTACAAGTAGGTAAAGTCCCATAATCTGGCCTTATCAAGTAAACAAAACCTGTAAAAATGTAATAAAAGCAGCAAATTCACAATGAAAGGCAGGTACCATAGATAGCAAAAGAACCCCCAAAAATTCTTCAAATATTGGCAAAAATCCCCAGTTATTAATCCCCGTCGCCATTATTTGGTCCTACATGCTGAGTTACCTAATGGGTTTCTTCATTCTGTATATACAAAAGAAGAGGATGGAGCTGTGGTGGGTGGGGCCAGTACTGAGGTGGGTGGTGCCATACTGAGGTGGGTGGGGCCAGTGCTGCTAACACATGTAATGTACTGAACTGGTTACTATAGATATGGTCCAAGATAAATTAAATAAACTTAATGTAACCAAAGCGCCCTGGGCCTGGGCCTGAGGATTACACCCCAGAGTTCTTAGGGAACTCAGTTCTGTAATTCTCTAACCCTTGTATGAATATTCAGAAATTCTTTGCTTACTGTATTGTGCCGAGGGACTGGCGTAAGGCAAATGTAGTGCCGATCTTCAAAAAGGGCTCTCGAATTTCCCAGGTACTACAGACCTGTAAGCTTAACGTCCATTGTGGGGAAACTATATTTGAGAGGCTTATAAGGGACTACATCCAGGAATATGTAGTGGCTAATAGTATTAGAAGTGTAACCGCATGGTTACTAAGGACAGAAGCTGTCAAACCAACCTATATGTTTCTATGAAGAGGTAAGTAGAAGCCTGGATGGCGGCGCGGCTGTGGATATCTTGTACTGGATTTTGCTAAAGCGTTTGACATAGTTCCTCATGGATGTCTGATGGGGTAAGTTAAAGTCTATCGGTTTGGAAAGTTTAATGTTTAACTTGGATGAAGACTGGCTTAACCCCTTAAGGGGAGGGGCAATTTGATTTTGTGTTTCATTTTTCCTCCTTGTGCATAAAAGGCCATAGCAGTTGCATTTTTTCACCTAGAAACCAACATGAGCCCTTATTGAAAGTACACTAGTGGCGCAAAAAATGACACACTGAATTGTTGCATAAAGTACACTGCAAAAGCAGGAAAAAATTCAATGTGTGGTGAAATTGAAAAAAAAACAACACATTTTGTGTTTTTAGTGGATATGTGTTTTTACGCCGTTCACCCCTGGGGTAAAACTGACTTGTTATATATGTTCCACAAGTCATTGCGATTAAAACGATATATACATGTATAATTTACTTGTATTTGATGGCCTGTAAAAAATTAAAACCATTGTTTACATCATATACTTTATTTAAAATCCCTCCATTCCCAGGCTTCTAGCACTTTTATCCTTTGGTCTATGGGCTCTGTAGATGTAATTTTTTGCGCCATGATGTGTTCTTTCTATCGGTACCTTAATTGCGCATATATGACTTTTGATCGCTTTTTATTAACATTTTTCTGAATTTGATGCGACCAAAAATGCGCAATTTTGCACTTTGGAATTTTTTGCGCTTACGCAGTTTACCGTGTGAGATCAGGAATGTGATTAATAGTTAGGGCAATTACGCACGCGGCGATACCAACCATGTTTATTTGTTTATATTACTTATATTAACCCCTTAACGACATCTGGCGTAAATTTACGCCCTCAGCGCCCTGGTACTTAACGCATCAGGGCGTAAATTTACGCCCCATGTTTCCCCGATCGCTGTGTGTTCGCACACAGCGATCGGGGAAGATGGACTGCTATAAATCAGAGCAGGTATTGTACATTACTCACCTGTCCCGGGGTCCTGATAGGCGTCTTCTGGGTTCGCAGCGTCCTCAGTCTTTCCGTCGGGTCTTCGGCTATTCCGGCGGTCCCATCGGCTTTTTTCGGCTCCAGCCTCGTTTTCCGGATTTTGCGCTCCTGGGCTGCTCTCTAGCGGCTGATATGTGTAATACACTTATCAGCAGCTACAGGGATGTTCAGAATGTAGAAAAAAAAATGTGTTTTTTTTTTCAAAATTTTTTTTTTCTATTTTCCGCACCCTATCGCCGCTGAGTGTTGATCAGCATCGCACAAAAGTGCGATGCTATCAGCACTCCTCCTTTTTAGCATAGGGTGTTTTTTTTCTATATTCTACTGACTGCCGGTCTGCTGATAAGTGCTGCACGTAAGTGCGCATTTATCAGCAACATCCTCTGTTGACGTAGGTTTTTTTTTCTACTTACTGTAAAAAAAAACACGTAAAAAACACTACACCCCACACGAATAAAGTTTCACACTACACCACTACATACCCCATATACCATCCCCATATAAAGATGGCCCCCAGGTTGTTTTCGGTATCAGACGCATACGCTATTATTGCCTCCGACACCGAAACAGCCAGTGAGGATGAATGGGGGGATGTTCTTTCCTCAATCATTCATCATCCTGTGACGTTCTGGGGGTAGCGTAGCGTACGCCTGCCCCCCAGACACGTCTTTTCCGCCAGTACGTCCCCATAAGAGATCACGGTATGAAGTTCTACAAACTCTGTGAGAGTACCTCAGGGTACACTTACAGATTTATGGGTACGTGCACACTGCGGAATTGCGAAGAATAACCCTTTGTGCTTTCCGCACTGGCCACCCGCCAGCTGGACTATCGGGTGTGTTTCCCTCACCAGTGTCATAGACTCCAATCTATCATGGGCGGATTCCATCTCCATCCAAAGAATGAACAACGTTGGACGGAGAGCGGAAAACCGCCCGTGCATAGAATGGAGTCTATGACACGGATGAGACGTGCGCCTGCATCACTTCCGCCGGTGGGTGCCATCTTGGAATGCACGAAGGGTTATCTGTCGCGCTTCCGCAGTGTGCGCGTTCCTTAGAGTGTATAGGAAGGGACCACCCGAATCCAGCCCAATGCCCCTCCCCCCCCATCCTCGGACCTTCGTGGGGAGATCGTTCGTAACTGATCTTCCACGGCTGGATAAAGGTCACCACAACTGTTTACGGGGATAACTTTTATACCAGCACCCCCTCTTCTTTCCCCATTCGCTGCCCGACTACTGAGCTTGCAGCACGATCCGAACATATCAGAAGTAGTACTAAAGCCCTAATATTTAGCAGCCATGGAGCGGACCCAGCGCTTCTGGATATGAAGGACCCCCCGTATCGCACCAGGACAACATTTTCCAGGTGACTCCCCCACACTAGAAAACAGGAGATCCAGAAGAAGTGCAGAGTGTGGTAACAGGGGGGATCAGGAGGACACCATTTTCCAGTGTGACGCCTGTCCTGATCACCCCGCCCTCTTCATACAGGATCGCTTCAAGAAGTACCACACGTCATTGGGGTTTACATATCTAAATTCCTGCCCTTAGTCCTATTTCAGGGGTCCGTTATCAGGGATTATTCTGATTGCCATTATGTCAGGAGTCAGGAAGGAATTTTTCCCCTGTGAGGAGGCTACTGTCGTCTGCCTATTAGGGTTTTTTTGCCTTCCTCTGATCAACACAGGTTGAATTTGATGGACACCTGTCGTTTCAACCTTATAAACTAATAATTGGCCTAATACCCCCAAATAAATTAGAATTGTCCCTTTTCCCCGAGCTAAATAGGTATGGCCACCATTCCCATTAGAGACTTGCCATGATGCAATTACAAAGCCTTTGTGCTGCCAGAGACAGTAAAACCCCCCACAGTGACCCCATTCTGGAAACTACACCCCATAAGGAATCTAACAAGTGGGCAGCGGGGATATGGCCCCTGGTGACGGCCACATTTGGGACGTGAAAATGGGAAAAAAAATGGTATTTTTTATTTTCTTGGCACATGTTCTACGCAAGTGCCCGTCACCAGTGGGGTACCATATGCTCACTGCACCCTTGTTAGATTCCTTATGGGGTTGTAGTTTCCAGAATAGTGGTCACTTGTCGGGGTTATCTACTGTCCTGGCAGCACAGGAGCTTTGTAATTTCGAATGGCCTCCATCCTCCATTCCAGCCTCTAATGGCGCTCTGTCCCTTTGGTGGCTTGCCCTGTGCCCATATGGCACATTATGGCCCACATGTGGGGTATTTTCGTTACTCCGGGAACTACCCTACACGTTTGTGTTCTTTTCTTTTTAACCTCTTGTGGGAAATGGAAAAAATAAAGGCTAGACAAACTTTTAGTGTAATTTTTTTAAAATTTTTACTCTAAATTGATCTGTCAAGGGTCTAAAAGATTTAAAAAAAAAAAACACTAAATTTGTGCGGCAATTTCCCTAAGTACGGAAATACCTCACATGGGACATAAAGCGCTATGCGGGTGCAGGCTAAGCCTCGAGGGAAGGAGCGCCATTTGTTTTGGAAAGCTGGATTTGGATGGATGGATTTCGATGGGGCCATGTTGCAATTCAAAGGCCCCTGTGTTGCCAAGACAGTTGAAACCCCCCACAAGTGACCCCATTATGGAAACTACAACCCCTCAAGGAATGTAACAAGGGGTGTATGATCCCTATGGACCCCACTCGGTGCGGGTACAAATGTGGAACAATGTGTCATGACAATGAAATATATAACATTTTTACACTATAATGTTGGTTTAGCCTTGAATTTTATCTTTCACAAGGGGTTTAAAGAGGGGGAAAAAAGTGTAGAGCAATTCCCCCGATCCGTACATACCCCACAGTGGACATAAAGCGCCATGTGGGCGAGGGCAAGCCTCGAAGGGGGAGCGCATTTGGATTTTGAGGTTTGATTTGGCTATAAATGGATGAAGAACGCCATGTCGCATTTACCAGAGCCCTTGTGCTGCCAAAACACTGGACATCCCCCACAAGTGACCCCATTCTGGAAAACTACACCCCCTCAAGGAATCTAACAGGGGTTGCAGTGAAGATATTGACCCCTTGATGACTGGCACCTTTGTGCCATGAATGTGAAAAAATTAAAATATTCCCTTTCACGTCACATTGTTCCACATTTGTGCAGTCAACAGTGGGGTCCATATCTCACTGAATCCCTTGTTAGATTCCTGAGGGGTCTCTTTCCAGAATGGGGTCACTTGTGGGGGTTTCCAGTGTCTTGCAGCACAAGGCTCTGTAAATGCGACATGGCCCTTGAAATGCCTTTCCAGTGAAATTCAGCTTCCAAAAGCCAATTGGGGGCGCTGCTTCCCTTTGGAGGCTCGTCCTGAGCCCCTTGGCTCTTTATCGCCACAATGTGGATATTTCCTTACTCGGGAGAAACTGCGCTACACATTGTGTTTTTTTTCCTCTTATCCCTTTAAGAAAATGAAAATTGAAGGCTGAGACGTTTTAGTGTAAAAAATAAATTTTCTTTTTTCACGCCATATTGTTCGGAAAATCTGTGAAGCACCTGTGGGGGTCCAGATTCTCACCGCAACCTTGTTACATTCCTTGAGGGGTGTAGTTTTCTAAATGGTGTCCCTTTAGGGTGTTTTTTAGGTTTTGGCACCCCAGAGCCTCTGCCAAGCTGATGGTACAGTCAAAAATGACCAAATATAACGGAGGCGTTGAAATTCACTAGGCACTCCGTTTTATCTGAGGCTTATGGTTGCGTCAAATAGGCAGTAGGGCCACATAGGGGGTATTTTCTATAAACTGCAGAAACG
>NW_027209375.1:0-25504 GCF_027789765.1 Dendropsophus ebraccatus | reverse complement strand
TACTGTACACTGCTGGTCAAGCACTTAAAACAACCAGATATACACTCTTTTAGTTTTATGTGTAATAATAGACTGTAAGAATTGGGTACAAGGGCTGGGACTAGTGCAATATACACACTGGATTCTAGAAAATTGGGATACCCTGTATATGCCATATATTTTACTGGACATACAAAGTAGCAATGAAAGTGACTGCATTAGCCCTATGAATTTATGGACTATTTTCAGATGTATCAGAATTTTGAATAAAGGTATTAGTATTAAATTCCTACTTAATCTGTGCTTAGATATATTATTTTTAGAAGATGAGTGATCCTTTAAATGCTTATGATTGGAATACTATACAAAAAAAGAACATTCAAAGGCTGCACAAAAAAACAGCACTGTGTGATTACAGTCCTTGTGTTTTCTCATGCAGATGATAGATTATATGTACCTTGTTTTACATTCTTCTCCTCATGATGCCACAAGCACCACAATATTGACAGATTACATTTACTTTTGGTAGCAGCGTCCCGCTGAGTTGATTGCTGCACAGCTGAAGTTTTCACTCTAATTTTAGTCAAGTATCTGCAATCTAGCACATTTTACTAATTGAGAATTTCTTTCAGCTTAAAGTTTTCTTAACATTATATGCATAGAGGCATTAAATCTATATATCCTAGTGACATTCAACAGCCTGCATTCATGTTTACATCTGACAGGTTTTTATATAGTTGTGTCATTTAGTTATAAATCCATGTTATAGGGAAAAAAAGGATATTTTGAAAGTTTGGAACGAATCTTAGTAGTAGATTTGGTTCTTTGGTGGATGAATACTTTTTACAGCCATGGCTGCGGCATCAAACACCTCTCGCCATAGCCACGCTCTCCTCCGCCAAAGCAGCATGGGTCCTGGCCAGCTGCACTGTTTCTTGGCCATCTTCCTCGCCTCTCTGGAGACAACGGCCCCCTGTGTTGCCTCGGACAAGCGCACATCCCTGTCTCCTAGGGTGCGTGCGCACCAGTTCTGCTTAGACTTAAGTGGCCAGCACTGCCCTTGATTGGCTTGCTGCACAACAGGCTGGAATTATAGATTCCAGCTCTTGCCTAGCCCCTTGGTTTGTGCCTCTGCATGCTTTTCCATAATGTGTGGTCCCAGCGGCCTGTGATTCCTGCCCATCATTCCTGCCCGGTGTCTCCTGTCTGTGGTTTTTAGCCAGTGACTGCTGTCCCCAATACCAACTGTGGTCCTGCTTTGTTCCTGCCAGCCTACCTACATTACGTGTCTTCAGCGGCACCTTGCTCGCTGCCGGCTAGCAAGCCAAGCCAGGAATTCCCGTCACAGCAAGTCCATCCCACCTTGCAGTGGCGCTTACGCCATCACTAGCGGTGGAACAGCGAAATCCACTACTCCAGTCATTACCATACTTATATCCATGCATTTTTTTCCTTTTCAATAAATTTAGGTTCAACCCTGATTATAATTATTTTTTATACATTGTGTCAATGAAAGTGGACAATGAAAAGCAATACTCTAGGGGTGTAATTATAGGGTTTGCAGCAGTATCTTTTATCATTATGTCACTGGTGGACCTAAAGGACTAGAAGACAACAGTAACATACTGTAAACAACACATAGCAGGTTGTGGCTTTTTGTAAATTTTCCATTAAGGTCTTAGAAGTATACCTCTCCATTCAGTCTTTGGATCCACTGTCCACATCAGATTAAAGAATGGGAATCAGAGGACTCCTAGCCTCAATACATTGGACTCCAATTGATTAGCTGATTCTAAAATACCCTATGGATTCACCATTAATATCTAAAATATACTTTGTATTGAAGTTGTTATTCTAAAACCAGGGTGTCATAACACCCTTTACATACTTTACCCTTTACATCTGAAATAATCTAAAAATACTACTAATCTAATAACACTTACCTGACAATCACCAAAGAATATCCTGTTTTTTCTGCCCCTTTTTTGTTCTTTTTTTTATCTCAGTGTTTCTCAACTCCAATCCTCAAGACCCACCAACAGGTCATGTTTTGAGGGTTTTACAGGTGATATAATTATAGTCAGTGCACCAGTAACTGCCACAGCTGTTCCTTGTATGGGATATCCACAAAAACATGACCTGTTGGTGGGTCTTGAGGACTGGAGTTGAGAAACACTGTTTTATCTCTTTATATATTAAGGCTTATTTCAGCGTGTATAAAGGGGCTGTAATATTGCTGCTTGAAAGCACATCAAAGCACTCCATGGAAGCGTACATTCATTTGTGTAATAATTACAGATAATGGAGACTGACATACCACTTCAACATGAAACCAGAAATCTCATTTGGAGGTCACCATTCTTTGATGGTTCTCTACTAGTCATTAACTGACATGAGAAAATGGATCTTGTATTATTGTTAATTACAAAAAAGGAATCTCTCAGAGGAATTCTGCTGTAACTTGTAATTGAATGTATTTCCACTTAATGAGTTATACATTTTAATATTTGTTTCTATCTTAAATACAGTATCTGGATTGACAAGTCATTATAGAGAAAAAAGATTCCCATGTCGCTATTTAAATTACATGCAGTCTATTAACAAGCTTCCAGCAAACATCTCATTCAGTAGGCATTGTTGTTTCCACAAACTTAACATAAGAAACTGCAGCAGTGCATACATTTGCCAGCTCGGCAGCTGTTTGTGTGATGTCAGCAAGCACGGAATCTCAACATAATTTATATTAGCAGCAGAGAGCGTCAATGGAGTATCAACTCCAAAACCTCCATGTGCCTCTCACCTCAGCTTCTGCAGTTTGCTACCCAGTGGCCATGGATGTCTGACAGATGCAAGTTGTTATGCATCTTTAAATGGGTAGTGCGGCGCTAACAATTATTCACAAAATAACACACATTACAAAGTTATACATCTTTGTAATGTATGTTATGTTTTCCCCCCCACCCACGCCACCCCCGGAAGTGTGATGCACTATACTCACCTGATTCGTGTAGATGCCCGAATCAGGTGAGTATAGTGCATCACACTTCGTGGATTGGGGGAAACACTGGCGTGTTGTGGGTGGGGGGAAACACGGGAAGGGGGGCCATTCACATACATACCATACATTTCCAAAGTTGTATAACTTTGTTATGTGTGTTATTTTGTGAATAATTGTTTATTCCCCTACCCCTTTAAGGAGTCAATACAGAGGTTGAGCTGCAATGATGCTATTGTGATCTTGTGAAATACCTGGGCTGGCAACATGCAACATTTCTAAGGGAGTGCAAGCACTAATAATCTGAAAATGACATCAACAGGAAAGCAAATAAACTGAAAAACATTGGACTGAACCTCAAAAATAATTCATGATATACTATAAAATAAATAAATTCTGTTAATAAACAGGATGCAGAGACAAACACCCCACTGACCATGATGCAGTCTAGTGTGGCCTGACCCCACTCCCCCAACAAAGGGAAAATATGGGGTCCAAATGACAGCCAGGAAGAACACACTACACAATAACCAGATGGAAACTTAAGCGTAACTGTCATGTTTTTTATTGCAGAAATCCGTAGATAAGCGATTTTAAGAAACTCTGTAATAGGTTTTATCAGCCAAAAAAGCCTCCTTCTGCTACTCAAGAAGCAATCTCCCAGCCTCCCCCACTGACTTCTTATCTGTGCATTATCAGGCAAACACGTCTTCATTACAGAGAACCCAGTGAAGACGGGCTCTGCTCTCTCCATTGTAAGCCTATGAAGGGGGGAGGGGCTGAGGGGGATGAGTGAGCAGGAAGAGGTGACATGAAGGTCAGCTGTTTGTAGACTGTCTGGGCACCTAAACGCTAAATTCAGGTGTCAGAAAGGTCAGTGCTTATCTATGAACTTACTGAGAGAAGATTGCAGGGTGTTGTGCTGTGCAGAAATCCTCCGTGCTCAGTCACCTCCTAACAGCCCCTCCCTCTCCATAGCCAAATAATGGAGACAGAAATCCTGCTTCATTTGCTGTGAGGGGGGAGGCTGGGAGATTGCTTTTTCAGTACAGAAGGAAACTCTTTTAGTACATAAAACCTATTACAGAGTTTCTTAAAATCGCTTGTACTGTTGATATTTAATGTTTTCAGAAAATGACCCTGAAATGGACAGTTACGCTTTAAACTTCTCCTAATATACAAGATAGAATGACAAACCGATGAACATAATGAAACCTAAGTAAATGAAGTGAAATATTAACAATAAGGTTGTCACAGTGAGAGAGGGTCAGGACAGAACACCCCTTTTTGTCTCTGTGTAGTCAGAGAATCTATAAGAGAGAACGTGTTGCTTACAGAGGAGGCAAGGATGGGAGAAGGGGTAACGAAGCCTGACACTCAGAGTACAGTCATGTCAGCTTCTCAGTGGCAACTCCTTGAAGAGGAGGAGGAGACTGCAGAATATACTGCAGAGGGTAGCACTCAAGTTGGTTCAATTCAATTTGTTCAGTGAGGATAAGGCGAAAAGGAGGCGGAAGAGATGGAGAGTCATCCTTCTGGTGGCGGCAGCAAAATCATGGCAATTCAAAGTCTGGCAGACATAATGTTGGTCTGCTTTTACCGTGACAAATGTGTTTCCAACATTAGGGAGATAAAAAAATACTGTTTGTGTGCAATCTTCAACCTCTGGTATAAGGATAACAAATCCTGTCTTATTCCAGTAGAGGAGAAGAGCAATTGGTTGACATAGTGCCAAAAGGAACAGCTTCAGAACATGATGGAAATCTTCCCATCTAATATTGCTGGCTGTAAAGAGGAGAGTTCCAGACAGAGTTTGGGAACATCCAACAGGTCATCATCTATCAGGGGAACACTCTCCAAGGTGTGGGGCACTTTAAAGGCACCCACTCTGGAAACTTCCACTGTTGGGGGGTCTATTGTGAGCAGGAGGGACAAGTATAGGCCGATTTAGAGGGAGTACCTGGCCAACTGTAACCCTGTCCTCCCCAAACCCTCTGCACCCTACACTGATTGGGTGTCCAAGCTGGACGTGTGGCTGGAACGGCCCTTCTACACCTAGGAGATGCTGGCCTGCTCTGCCACCAGCATTCTCTCTGAGAGAGTATAAAGCACAGTCGGAGGCATTAATACGGATAAGTGCAGCCACCTTTCAACTGACAGGCTGACATTCATCAAAATAAACAGCCACTGGATTGACCCAGACTTTCCATCTGCAACGGTGGAAAGCAGCAAAACAAGCTCTGACAGAAAATTCCTATGTCCCCCTATCAACTCAACAAAGTGTATGAAGTGCATGGTTCAGCTCATTTCCTCCTTCTCCACAACCAACGGCTTAATGGTCCATTAAAAAAAAAAATAAAGTTGGACAACAAAAGACTAACCTAGAGGGACTCAAATTCAATTTAAGGAAGGCTCAACCCAGTTTGACATGTGGTGGCAGCAGATACGTAACAGAGTCTTTTTTTTCCCCGCTCCCACCAGTCTGCTTGCAGTTTTTGTCCTTTTATATGGTTCCTCCTGCTTGGCAGAGGAGAGGATATCTGGTTCACCTGAAAACTTCAGAAAGCTGACATGTGTGAACATGAGGAGTAACACTATGTTGTATATAACCAGGCTCTGTATATAACACTGCCAATGTTGTATATAACCAGGCTCTATATAACACTGCCAATGTTGTATATAACTAGGCTGTTTACAGCACTGCCAATGTTGTATATAATCATGCTGTTTATAAAACTGCCAATGTTGTATATAATCAGGCTCTGTAAGTAACACTGCCAGTGTTGAATATAACCATGCTCTGTATACATTCTGATCACGTGACATCTCAATTTGGCTATTAGGTATTAAGTATGTTTAAAATTTTTAATTTCTAATGTGCTTAAACTACAATTTACATAAACAGTGCAGAACTGTCGGGTATATAGGGGTATATAGGGCTCCTGGCAATTTCCCCTTAAACAAAACAAACAAAAAAAAAAAACATGGGCATAGACTTGCCTCCTGGGCGACCTTGGAACTAATCTAATTAACACACTGACACTTTATACCGGGTACATTTTCTAGTATCTTATAACGTGCAGTATACCCCTAGAATGCGTGACATCAGAAATCTTCATATTAACGTGTTGGGGGCCTTTTAGGCCCCCATGCGAATCACATGGAAAAATACACTTATATAAAACTTCTACAAGTTTATTTTAAAACTGCTAAATAAAATATGACTAGTAAACAAAATTTTACTAATTTTTCACAAATAAAACCAAAAAAATTATTTTTTTCCAAATTTCTCACAAACATATGAAAAAACGCATAGAATTCTATACCAAACTAGCTGCAGCTACATTTCTATTATGTTTCTTTTCTATTCTATTAGTCTTCCAAACAATTTTGACAAGTTATTTTTTCGGAAGAATGTTCTTTGCAGACATTTTCCTTACAAATTGAACAAAATCTCTCAGTTTTCCTTTCTACGTTTCTTGGACACATGAAACAGCGCTTTCTTTTTCTTTCTCCTGGCCCTGGAATCATCTGAAACTGTACGCCACACCGTTTCATTGCTTCTTTAGTTTGCTTTATCAAGCCTTTCACGTCACTTCGCTGTATCATGTGAGGCATTACAAGCTCATGACAAAGGTCCTTCAAAAATAGGCGTCTCCTGTCCTTCCTCCGTGCATGGAATTCTGGATGATTTTCTGTATAAATGATGAATGAATTCAGGGCTGCTACATCAAGCATATTTGAAAAAGTACTACAGGCCATCGTTTTGTTTGCCTCTTGCATGAATATTCTCCCACCATCTCATCCATTTTGTCTACACCTCCTTTAGTTTTATTGTAATACAGGATGATTTCTGGCTTTAATTTTCTGTCATTGCTGTCAATACTGCAATTGTGATGCATGGTACTGAGTAAAATCACTGATTTCTCCTTCTTTTCTTTGTAAGATACCAAAGTCGCTTTGTTATTGAATCCAAAGACACTCTCATAAAGTGCTCGCTGACGATTGTGTTTCAGTGCTTCTGGAATTTCTCGGCGGTTTGCCTTGATAGTACCAAAAAGTGTAATATGTTTTTGAAGCAGAAAATTGCCTAGTTCAACATTGGTGAAATAATTGTCCATGGTAATGTTTCTACCTGAACTGAATATTGGAACAGCAAGAGTTTTGACAATTTCAGACCCCAGATCCTTCTGTGCTGGTGCACCAACCTCTTTGTCACAGTAGATTACGCCATTTATGCCATAATAACATGCCGAATCACACATCCAGAAGATTTTGATTCCATATTTGGCTGGCTCGCTGGGCATGTATTGTATGAACTTGCAGCGTCCTCTGAACGGTACAAGTTGCTCATCTACTGTAACATTAGCACTAGGATTGTAAAGTTAGGTGCAATTTTTGATAAATATGTTCCAAATATAACTGATAGGGGCTAATTTGTCTGTTTCAAACCTCAATGCACGTGCTCGCTTATCATCAAATCGAATATGTCTTCTAATTTCCTCATATCTGTCCACTGACATTGTCGCCTTATAGTGTGGATCAGAAAGTGGGTCCAGAAATAATTCTCGTATAGGAACATCATACGATTTTTGACTTCCTGCCAGCAGTAAAAGTCCAATGTATGCATAAAGTTCCTCTTTTGAGATATTTTTCCAGGACTTATTTTTTGCAGAAGCAATACGTCTTCCTTCTAGGTTTGAACATAAAAGGACCTCTTCTGCCATATTGTCAGAAAAAAAAGTACAGAATACGTCTTTAGGGGAAAAGTACCTGGGACTTCCCACGGCTCCTTGAGCCTGTCTCACAATATTATGGATTGCAGTACGTCCGACTAATGTAGGTTTACTGTCCCCAAAAAATATTCGTTTTGGATGTTCTACTTATCACTTCTTGAGGATCCACTGTATTCACTTCTTCATCATCAGAAGAAGAAGAATCACTTGAGGATGTTTGATTCTCTGGTGGCAGGTACTCGTCATCGGACAAAGATAGTTCACTTTCATCATCACTTTGAAACATAATTGCTTCAATCTCTTGGTCAGTCAGATGCTTGGTGGAAGACTGTGCCATTGCTGACTAGATGTTAGCAAACTATGAAAAAAAACAATGAACACAATCAAGATTGTCCACTCTTTGCTTGTGTGTGACACACTGTAAGGGTAATGTGCCCCCTCCCTCCTCTCACCCTCAGCAGCTCTTACCTTTTATACTTTATTTTAGGTGGTGTACAATTCTCTGGATGTCTTTAGCTCAATAGCTTTACCATTTGCAGGCTTCTTAGAATCAGAGAAACTGAAACTGAATCAGTCTTCCTCTCAACATCTTATCTTATCTCAGGTCCTTCACAATTAGCTCACAGTGTATACTGTCGTCATTACTCTATACACAGCTCATTACTGTATTCCGAAGGACCTGAGATGATGTCATGGCCTTACCACTCCCTCACAAAATCACATGACATCCTCATATGGCATTATCCACACCCTGGCCCCCCCACCAGCATTACTGAGTACAAATAAAGTAACTTGAGACACAAACACTACTGAGAAAATGATAAAATATACATGGGGGCCTAAAAGGCCCCCAACACGTACAGATGTGGTTTTCACAAAAAAGCATTGTTACACCGAAATGCCTATGAAAAAAATTATATGAACAACTGGATATTACCAAAAACGACATACTTGAGGATTACCTGGAGTTTCAAAATTCTAACTTAAGTAATTTTGCAGATAATAGCAAAAAAGTAAGCATGGGGGCCTAAAAGGCCCCCAATACGCATTCTAGGGATACAGTACCATATTTTTACTATGTGGACATATAGAGGCACCTTTATTGTGCAGGACACTATTACCTTTTGGTAGAGTACATTGTTTGGTTCTGGACTTTGGGGGAAAACTATAGTCTCTAGGGCACGCCTGTTAGAGGGAAGCAGAAGAATAGTACTGGTAAAGAGGGGGGGGGGGGAATAGGTAGGAAATATATTGAAAAACTCAGACGACAAAGTTGTCTGGGCAGCAACTCTGTAGAGACAAGCTGTGACAAGAGGAAGTCATCATGGCGGTCTGTATCAGATAGAAAAAAAAGTAAAGTGAATAAGCTATCATCTGTAGTCACTGGATGTAATTGTACTTACACAGTCTGTAGAGCACCTTCATAAAACTCATTGGCATGCACCTTTGAAGTTAACATGTTAATCCCATGTACACCTTTGAAAAAATAAATATTAGTGAATGGAATGTAAAAAAATGCCAGGTGGTACATATGTGAAATACAGTAATAAACCCACCTTGTAAGCAGACTCATGGAGCTAACCCAATGGAATACAGTGAGGGAAATTAGGTATAAGGCATAAACAGAAGGATGTTCTGGTAGGCAGCTGTTCATGATATTTTTACCTTATTACAGCGCTTTTCTCTATTCCTTCAACAGCAAGAGATTGTAAACATTCTCGGAATATCACTGATAGCTCTTCTATAATTTCATGTATCCTATATTCAGCCACCTGCAGATCTGGCTACCAAGCACTATTATTCACCACCATACCACATGTTGGACAGATCCTTTACTACTCTTGAATATTTCAGTTGCTGTGTATTGCATTTAGAGATGAAAATGAGCAATCAAGAAATCCCTACTGAACATTGATAATGATTGTTTGTTAGTTACACTGTAATGGAGTGGAAGAATATGCTAAAAGCATTGGTTTATGAGTGAAACTGCAAATTCCTTCTTTTTCATCTCAATCATGGATGATTAAGCATAAGATGGCAGAAATCTCTATATTTCAGAAATATTCACACATTTTAGCACCCATGTTCAGAGATGACAAAATGAAGTATTATAAGGCTGCAGAATCCAAAAAGAGCAGGAATATAACAGGGGAAGAAAGCCCTATAGCAAAGAATAAGGATTCTCTGCGCCCTAGGAGACATACTGTTTGTGATCCTGTTTGTGATCCTGTGCATTCTACTAAGGGCCAGTTCAACCAGAGCAAAAGTGGTGGAATTCCGCCTACCTCAGTCTCACACAGTGTGTCTATGGGATTGCCTGACATGTTAATTCTTTGAGTGGAAAACGACAGAGGCACGCAAGACCTCCTATAGACATGTCAATTATTTGAGCGGAGAGCAATCGAAGCGGAGGCACACAAGAGCACCCCCCCCCCCCCTATAGACACACTGTTTAAAACTGAGGCCGTGGGAGTCTGCTGCTTTTGCTTCATGTGAACTGGCCCTCAGAGCAGGTGAATTCACAGACATCACTACACCAGAATAACCAGTGGATATTCTTGTTAGAGACCCTTAACCCAGGAGGGCTTAATGAAGGTTTTACATATTCAGCTTTTTTATAATGTGACCTGCCTATACTGTAAATATAGCATTATATAAGTTAGCCAATCACCTGACATTGTTGGACTCTTATCCCCCTCTCATCTCTTCAATACTCAATACTAGTTACCTATTCTTGATAACATATACTAATTAATACTTAATTTAAGATATTAATTAGCTCAATATGCAATGCTATATATGAAGAACAAGTATTATACTATATATAATCATATAGGATGATATAATACATATAATAATGAACAAAATAATAACACCAAAAAATGTAAAAATTCTTAATTATAATCATGAATTGGTATCTTGACTACTATAAACTACTATAAATACTATAAATACTATAAACATACTATAAATTTAGAATACATCTGGGATGTTTAACCCCTTAAGGACAGAGCCTGAAATGGCCTTAATGACAGAGACAAATTTTATGAATATGACCAGTGTCACTTTATTCATTAATAACTTCGGGATGCTTTAACCTATCCGGCTGATTCTGAGATTGTTTTCTCGTGACATATTGTACTTTACATTTCTGGTAAATTGGAGTCGATACTCATAACAAATCTTTATGAAAAAAACCCAAATAATGTGAAAAAATTTGAAAAAATGCATTTTTCCAACTTTGATACTTTTTTGCGTATACAGAAAGTGGTTATACCACATAAATTATATATTAAATAGCATTAGCAACATGTCTACTTTATGTTGGCGGCATTTATTAAACGATCTTTCATTTTTTTAGACAATAGGAAGCTTAAAACATTAGCAGCAAATTTCCAAATTTTCAGTAAAATTTCTAAATCAGATATTTTTAGGGACCTGTTCAGGTTTAAAGTGTATTTGAGGGGCCTGTATGTTAGAAAGCCCCACAAAGCACCCCCATTTCAGAAACTGCACCCACCAAACTCTGCAAAAGCATATCCAGAAAGTGTTTTAACCCTTTAGGGGAGTCACAGAAATAAAAGATAAGTGTGTAAGGAATTTGAAAATTTTAATTTTCTGTGCAGATATTTTATTGTAATCCAATATTTTTCATAATTATAAACCTATTACCAGAGAAATGCACCACAATAATTATTGTCCCGTTTCTGCAGTTTATAGAAATACCCCATATGTGACCCTATTGCGCTATTTGACGCAACCAGAAGCCTCAGATATAAAGGAGCGCCTAGTGAATTTCAACGCCTCCGTTATATTTGATCATTTTTGACTGTACCACTTCAGGTTGGCAGAGGCTCTGGGGTGCCAAAACCTAAAAAACACCCCTAAAGGGACACCATTTAGAAAACTACACCCCTCAAGGAATGTAACAAGGGGTGCGGTGAGCATCTGGACCCCACAGGTGCTTCACAGATTTTCAGAACAATATGGCTTGAAAAAAGAAAAAAAAAATTTTTACACTAAAATGTTGTTCTAGCCTTCAATTTTTCATTTTCTTAAAGGGATAAGAGGCAAAAAAAGTAAAAAAATGTGTAGCGCAGTTTCTCCCGAGTACGGAAATACCCCACATGTGGCGATAAAGTGCCAAGGGGGCGCAGGACGAGCCTCCAAAGGGAAGGAGCGCCAATTGGCTTTTGGAAGCTGAATTTCACTGAAAAGGATTTCAAGGGCCATGTCGCATTTACAGAGACCTCGTGCTGCCAAGACACTGGAAACCCCCCACAAGTGACTCCATTCTTGAAACTACACCCCTCAAGGAATCTAACAAGGGGTTCAGTGAGCATATGGACCCCACTGGTGACGGGCACAAATGTGGAACAATGTGACGTGAAAGGGAAAAATTTCATTTTTTCACTTTCATGGCACAAATGTGCCCGTCATCAAGGGGTCCATATCCTCACTGCACCCCTTGTTAGATTCCCTGAGGGGTGCAGTTTCCAGAATGGGGTCACTTGTGGGGGGTTTCCAGTGTTTTGGCAGCACGAGGGCTCTGTAAATGCGACATGGCGTTCATCATTCATTCTAGCCAAATCCAACCTCCAAAATCCAAATGGCGCTCCTTCCCTTCGGAGGCTTGCCCTGCGCCCACATGGCGCTTTATGTCCACATGTCGGGTATTTACGGACTCGGGGGAAATGCTCTACACATTTTGTTTTTTTTTCCTCTTATAACCCCTTGTGAAAATAATAAATTCAAGGCTAAACCAACATTATAGTGTAAAAAATTTAATATTTCATTTTCACGCCACATTGTTCCACATTTGTGTCCGTCACTAGTGGGGTCCATATGCTCACTACACACCTTGTTACATTCCTTGAGGGGTGCAGTTTCCATAATGGGGTCACTTGTGGGGGGTTTCAACTGTCTTGGCAACACAGGGGCCTTTTGAATGCAACATGGCCCCTCGAAATCCATTCCATCCAAATCCAGCCTTCAAAAACCAAATGGCGCTCCTTCCCTTCGGAGGCTTACCCTGCACCCGAATGGCGCTTTATGTCCACATGTGGGGTATTTCCGTACTCAGGGGAAATTGCTCTACACATTAAATGTTTTTTTTTTTATCTTTTAACCCCTTGTGAAAATGAAAAAATCATGACAAGATTAATGATTTAGAGTAAAAATTTTAAAAAAATTACACTAAATGTTGGTCTAGCCTTGATTTTTTTCCATTAAAGGGGTTAAAAAAGAAAATGAACACAAAACGTGTAGGGTAGTTCCCCCTGAGTATGAAAATACCCCACATATGGGCATAATGTGCTATATGGGCACAGGGCAAGCCACCAAAGGGACAGAGCGCCATTTAGAGGCTGGAATGGAGGATGGAGGCCATGTCGCAATTACAAAGCTCCTGTGCTGCCAGGTCAGTAGAAACCCCTGACAAGTGACCCCATTCTGGAAACTACACCCCATAAGGAATCTAACAAGGGGTGCAGTGAGCATATGGACCCCACTGGTGACGGGCACTTACGTAGAACATGTGCCGAGAAAATAAAAAATATTTTTTTTTTTCATTTTCACGTCCCAAATGTGGCCGTCACCAGGGAGCCATATCCCCGCTGCCCCACTTGTTAGATTCCTTATCGGGTGTAGTTTCCAGAATGGGGTCACTTGTCGGGGGTTTCTACTGTCCTGGCCGCACAGAGGCTTTATAATTGCATCATGGCATCCTCTAATGGGAATGGCGGCCATACCTATTTAGCTGGGGAAAAGGGACAATTCTAATTTATTTGGGGGTATTAGGCCAATTATTAGTTTATAAGGTTGGAAATGACAGGTGTCCATCAAATTCAACCTGTGTTGATCCAGAGGAAGGCAAAAAACCCTTGTGAGGCAGACAGTAGCCTCATCACAGGGGAAAAATTCCTTCCCGACTCCATAATGGCGATCAGAATAATCCCTGGATCAACGTGACCCCTGAAATAGGAATAAGGGACAGAATTTAGATAATGTAGAACCCCAATGACGTGTAGTGCGCCTTGGAGCGATCCAGTATGCAGAGGCCGGGGGGATCAGGACAGGTGTCACACTCGAAAATGGTGTCCTTCCTGATCCCCCTGTAACGCCACACTCTGCACTTCTTCTGGCGTCTCCCATTCTCCAGTGTGGGGGACGTCACCTGGAAAATGTTGTCCTGGTGCGATACGGGGTCCTTCATATCCAGAAGCGCTGGGTCCACTCCATGGCTGCTAAATATTAGGGCGCTATTACTGCTTCTGATATTTTCGGATCGTGCCGCAAGCTACAGGGCAGCGAGGGACCAGAAGAGGGGGTGCTGGTATAAAAGTTATCCCCGTACAGGTGGTGACCTTTATCCAGCAGTGGGAAGATCAGTTCCCGGACGACAGAAACTAGACAGAAACCTACTCCACACTGATGAGGGGCAAAAACACCGAAACAGCTGTCTGTGGATGGATACCTTGCTGAGCTGGTTTCCTTGACTGGAGAATGCCTTTGGCTTGGTTTTTCCTTCCCAGAGGGAAAGTCTGGCTAGTTCACTGACGTCGAGACATGTGATGGTGTCTCTGCAGTGTTCTTTTGCATATTTGATTTCCCAGGGGGCAATGTTCTAGAATACACTGGCGTTGAGACATGTGATGGTGTCTCTGCGGTGTTTTGGCTTAGAATAAATTTAATTTCATTTATTAATAATAATATTTTTGGGTGGGAGAAAGTGTGGAATTGAACCCTAGAGGTTTTTGGTAGTGGTATAGTAGAGTATTGTTGTACCGTGTTAGCCGTAGAAATCAGTAGAATAGAGAAGAAATCAGGCGATACCTTTTGGAGGCTAACTGAGTATATTTGAGTGTAAGCTTTCGAGAGTCTAGCTCCCTTCGTCAGACAAGATGTTATACAGAACTGAAAAAAATCACAGACTTATATACACACTAAACAGAACTCATCAAAGGATTTTAGGAAACTTTGGAATTAACAAAATGTAATATATACACAGGGTCTGCTATTTACAACAGGTCCATAAACTATAGCTCATGAGGCGTGACAAGAGGATGGTGATCTCTTGTTGCTATCTGATTGTTGTCAGATTAATGGCCTAATAGTAATTAATGGTCTTTATAGCCAGAACAGGTCACACATAGGCCGACATGAAGCTGGCATGGATATTGAGACCATGTTGCAAAGTTTTAAATTTGAGCATTAGTTTATATTCCCATTCCCTTCTTTCTCTTTGTGTCTTAAAATGTCCCATTAAGACTGTAACCCGCAGGTCTTCTACTGTGTGTCCCTCTCCAGAGAAATGTGCAGCCACAGGGAGATCTGTCCGGCCGTTGTTAATAGTAAATCGGTGTGAGTTCATACGTTGACTCAGTCTCTGCCCTGTTTCCCCCACATAGAGGCCTGTAGTGGGACATCGCACACACATGATCAGATACACCACATTGGAAGATCTGCACGAAAATGTTCCCTTGATTGTGTGTACCTCCTGTGACTGTGGGACTGGTACACTGTCAGAGATATGGATATGTGTGCAGGTTTTGCACCGGTTTTGTAGGCAGGGTGAGGTGTCATTATCCGTTGGGGCCTTCAGAGCACTGCGGATAATGATTTGTCGCAGGTTTGGTGGTTGCCGAAATGAAAGCAGTGGGGGGACTGGGAATATTTCTTTTAGTCTGCTGTCCTTGTGTAGCACAGATTGGAGTTCCCTAGAAATCTTTCGTAGGATCTCCAGCTGTGGGTTGTAGGTGACAACTAGGGGCACTCGGGGTTCATCTTGGGCCTCCTTGTATGTGAGGAGAGTGTCCCTGTTGATGGCTGCTGCTTGGCTGATCTGTTTGTCCGTCATGTTTGGTTTGTAGCCCAATTGGAGGAATTCAGTCCTAAGATTAAGGAGGTGCTGGTCCAGGTCTGCTTTTTCTGAGCAGATACGGTTGTATCGAATAGCCTGGCTGTATATAATGGATTGTTTTGTATGTTTGGGATGGAAGCTGTCGCTTCTCAGGTAAGCAGTTCGGTCTGTCGGTTTGCGGTATATTGATGTTAGTATCCGGTGGTCTTTAATGCATATAGTTGTGTCCAAAAAATTGATTTCACTATGGGAATGGCTTAGTTTAAGGTTTATGGTGGGGTGAAAGTCGTTGAAGTCTTCATGAAATTTAAGCAGGGCCTCCTCACCTGCAGTCCAGATAATCAGGATATTGTCAATGTATCGAAGGTAAGTCATAGGTTTGATGGTGCATGTGGATAGGTATGATCCTTCCAGTTCTGCCATAAAAAGATTTGCATACTGGGGTGCACATCTTGAGCCCATTTGCTGGAGGTATAGGTCATCTCCAAAGGCAAAATGGTTATGGGTTAGCAGAAATTGAATGAGTTGTGTGATTGGTTTTATTGGGAGGTCTTGTTTCTCCAGGTATTTTCGACATGCTGCAATTCCATCTTTGCTAGACTCTCGAAAGCTTACACTCAAATATACTCAGTTAGCCTCCAAAAGGTATCGCCTGATTTCTTCTATATTCTACTGATTTCTACGGCTAACACGGTACAACAATACTCTACTAGCAACTTGGAAGATACCGCAATGTACCGCACAAGAATGGAACTGAAAAATTGCCTCAAGAAACTTGCACAACTCAACAGCGACATCTTTTTCCTAACAAAATGCAAAAAGGAGAGACTCATCCCAAGAGGCTTCTTGCTACGTAACCCAACCCGGCACACCTATAACAGCAGATACGCACAACAGCTATGCATCCGGACATCTGAAAAACTACGCAACAATATGATAAAAATCTCATATAACAACAAGAGAAAAACAGAGGTGGAGATACAAATTCTAAAAGCATTACTGGAGAATGACACAGAGGAGATGAAGGCCAAACTTCAAAGATACTACTTAGAACTTCAGGACATGCTGATCCATAACAAAAAGAAAAAACTCCATAGACTGAGACAAAAAGGCCCCATTACTACGGCCACAACCCCTAGCCCGACTCATCAGAACTGTGTGGTGAACCTCTCCTTCTACAAGCCAAACAAACATGAAATGTCAGTTCTCTCCAGAGGTCTTTCCTTTTGCCCCTCAAGAAACATTGACAGCATCAAACTCTGCAACGACATGGAGGAGTTCTTCAGAAAAATAAGACTGAGGGAATACTTCCATGACAAAGACCCCCCCTGCAACATGGATCCTGGTATTGAAAAGCTTATAAGGAAACCCACTAAGAACTCTACTTGGACACCACGACCTGGAACCATAGTAACATAGTAACATAGTAACATAGTAAATAAGGTTGAAAGAAGACAAGAGTCCATCAGGTTCAACCTAGGAAAATCCTACTGTGTTGATCCAGGAAGGCGAAAAACCCCTATGGGGCAGAAGACAAACGCCCCACCACAGGGAGAAACTCCCCCCCCTCCCCCGACTGCAATGGCAACCAGAACAATCCCCGGATCAACGTATCACCAGAATCTAATGCCCATAACTTGTAATATTATATTGTTCAAGAAAAGCATCCAGGCCTCCCTTGAACTTATTTAATGAATCAGCCATGACAACATCATGTGGCAGAGAGTTCCACAGTCTTACCGCTCGTACAGTAAAGAACCCGCGTCGATGCTGATGATGAAATCTTCTTTCCTCTAGACGTAGAGGATGCCCCCTTGTCATTGTTACAGACCTAGGAGTAAAAAGACCACTACAAAAATCTCTGTACTGTCCATTCATATATTTGTACATTGTGATCAGATCGCCCCTAAGACGTCTTTTTTCTAGCGTAAATAACCCCAAGCGTGATAACCTGTCCTGGTACTGTAACCCACCCATTCCCTTAATGACCTTTGTTGCCCTCCTCTGCACCCGCTCTAGTTCAGCTGTGTCCTTCTTATATACCGGTGCCCAAAACTGTACACAGTATTCCATGTGTGGTCTGACCAGTGATTTATAAAGAGGCAAAACTATGTTCTCATCTTTAGCATCTATACCTCTTTTGATGCACCCCATTATTTTATTAGCCTTGGCAGCTGCTGCCTGGCACTGATCACTAAAGTTGAGTTTACTGTCCACCAATACCCCCAGGTCCTTTTCGGAAGTAGTTTTACCCAGTGTTTTATTATTTAGCACATAACTGTACTTATTATTTCTATGGCCCAAATGCATAACCTTACATTTATCCACATTAAACTTCATTTGCCATTTCTCCGCCCAAGCCTCTAGCTTCTCCAAATCCCTCTGTAATATGATATTATCCTCCTCTGTACTGATTACTTTACCCAGTTTAGTATCATCTGCAAAAATGGAGATTCTACTCTGTAGCCCCTCTACAAGATCATTAATAAAAATATTAAAAAGAAGTGGACCCAACACTGACCCCTGTGGTACCCCACTAGTAACTAAAACCCAATCTGAATATTTTCCATCAATGACCACCCTCTGTTTTCTATCACACAACCAGTTACTTACCCATTTGCATACGTTTTCCCCGAGTCCCAGTATCCTCATTTTGTAGACCAACCTTTCATGCGGCACAGTATCAAATGCCTTTGAAAAGTCCAGATACACAACATCCACAGCCTCCCCAGGTCCAGTCTATAACTTACCTCTTCATAGAAGCCGATCAGATTAGTCTGACAGGACCGATCCCTCATAAATCCATGCTGGTGCTGCGTCATAAGATTATTTTCATTAAGATACTCCAGTATAGCATCTCTTACAATCCCCTCAAATACTTCACCTACTATAGATGTTAGACTTACAGGCCTGTAGTTTCCAGGATCACTCCTTGACCCCTTCTTGAATATTGGTACCACATTAGCTATGCGCCAGTCCTGTGGAAGAATCCCTGTCGTAATAGAATCTTTAAATAATAGGAATAACGGTCTGTCCAACACAGTATTTAATTCTTGCAAAACTCTAGGATGGATACGTTCCGGGCCCGGTGACTTATGGATTTTAATGTTTTTAAGGCGTTTCCCCACTTCTTGTTGTGTTAGGCAGGTGAGATTTATGGGAGGATTAACATTATCCCTAGTCATGTCGTCTGTTATGGGATTCTCCTCTGTGAATACAGTAGAGAAGAATGTATTTAGTAGATTGGCCTTTTCCTCTTCCCCCTCCACCATTACACCCAGATTATTTTTGAGGGGACCAACATTTTCGGTTTTAAGTCTTTTGTTATTTATATAAGTGAAGAACATTTTGGGATTCGTGTTACTTTCTGTGGCTATCCTTCTTTCTGTTGCTATTTTTGCTTCTTTTATTTGCGTTTTACACATTCTATTCTTCTGTCTATAGTTGCTCAATGCTTCCCCACTACCTTCTTGTTTTAGTAGTCTGAATGCTTGTTTCTTATCATTTATTGCACCCCTTACAGCTGTAGTTAACCACATTGGATTTCTCTTATTTCTACTACGTTTATTCCCATATGGTATGTGTCGTTCACACGATTTACCCAGGATTTACCCTTAAATATGTCCCATTTCTCTTGTGTACTTTTATTTCTGAAGGCATTGTCCCAGTCTATGTTCCCAAGGTCCTCTCTTAGTTTTTGGAAATTAGCCTTCCTGAAATTTAATGTTTTTGTAGCCCCTCTGCTAATCATTTTATTGAAGGATAATTGAAAACTTACTATGTTATGGTCACTATTACCTAGGTGACCCCCCCACCTCTATTTTTGATATTCTGTCGGGCCTATTGGTTAAGATCAGGTCCAGAAGGGCCCCCCCTCTTGTTGGTTCCTCTACTAGTTGGGAAAGGTAATTATCTTTTACTATTTCCAAAAACACGCTTCCCTTCCTGGAGCTGCAGGTTTCTGCTTTCCAGTTTATATTTGGGTAGTTAAAGTCCCCCATAATAATGACTTCCCCCTGCTTCGCTGCCGCATCTATTTGTCTTATAAGAAGATTTTCTGATTCTTCCACTATACTTGGAGGTTTATAACTCACTCCTATAAGAATTTTATTATTCTTTGTCCCTCCCCTTATTTCTACCCAAAGAGACTCCACATTATCATCACATATATCCTCCCCGCAGAATAGGCTTAAGGCATGATTTAACATATAGACAGACCCCTCCCCCTTTCTTATTTTTACGGTCATTTCTGAATAGACTATAACCCTGGATATTAACGGCCCAGTCATAGGTCTCGTCCAGCCATGTCTCGCTTATCCCCACTATATCGTATTTCTCTTCAACCATTATGAGTTCTAATTCCTCAGCTTTATTAGTGAGGCTTCGAGCATTAGTATACATACATTTAATATATTTGTCCATATTCCCTTCCTTTTATCACTAGTGACTATTCTAACCCCTCCCGCTGCTCCACCCCCAGTTCCATAATCTAGGCCCAGCTCTCCATCTACTCTGTCTTTACTTACTATATTGTAGTTGCCCTCCCCCCCGGTCCCTAGTTTAAACACTCCTCCAACCTCTTAGCCATCTTCTCCCCCAGCAAGGCTGCACCCTCCCCATTGAGATGCAGCCCGTCCCTACCGTAGAGCCTGTAACCGACCGAGAAGTCGGCCCAGTTCTCCATGAACCCAAACCCCTCTATCCTACACCAGCTCTTGAGCCACTTATTTACCTCCCTAATCTCCCGCTGTCTCTCAGGTGTGGCTCGTGGTACAGGTAATATTTCGGAAAAAATCACCTTGGAGGTCCTAGTTTTAAGCTTCCTGCCTAAGTCCCTGAAATCATTTTTAAGGACCCGCCACCTACCTCTAACTTTATCATTGGTGCCAATGTGCACCATGACTGCTGGGTCATCGCCAGCCCCTCCCAGTAATCTGTCAGCCCGATCCGCGATGTGACGAACTCGAGCGCCAGGAAGGCAACACACTGTTCGACAATCCCGGTCTTTGTGACAGATTGCCCTGTCTGTCCCCCTAATAATTGAGTCCCCCACTACCAGTACCTGCCTGGCCTGCCCTGAACTCCTGTTTCCCACCTTACTGGAGCAGACAACCCCCCTGGCTTTCAGAGGCAGTGTCCTGCTGCAGCAATGCCACCCCTGAATCAACATCCCCCTCATCCGCCAATTTGGCAAACTTGTTGGGGTGTGCCAGATCAGGACTGGCCTCCCTCACACTCTTCCCTCTACCCCTTTTTCTAACTGTGACCCAACTAGCTGCCTCTTCCTCCTGTACCTCCATGCTATCACTCTCTCCCCATCTACCCTTTGGAGTGCTTGCTCAGTGAGCACCAGACCCCTTTCCAGTTTGCCAATGCATCTCAATCGTTGCAGCTGCTCATTTAGATCCAGGATCTGGGCTTCCAAACCAGCAACATGCACACATCTCCCACAATGGTATGCACCCTCGATCGGTTGATCAAGGATTGCATACATCGCACAAGATGTACATTGGGCCGCATTGTCAAACATGGCGCTCATTTATATGGGGATATTATGTATAAAGAAAGAAAAAACAAACAAGCAACAAAAGCAAACAATGTGTTCAAAAGCAAATAAACAATTTGTTTTCCTCTAAAACTCCCCGAATCTAAAGTCCCAGAATATTAAAGTCCCACACTTGAGACAAAAACACACTTTAGATCAAAAACTCGCACGCTCCAAAACGCGCTCACAATACAATATAGAAGTACTTAGCTTGCAGAGTTTGTTGCTTCTGGCTCCTGTGTTTGAGAGACTGGGAGGCTTCACACAGATGTAATTTATCAACTCTTAATTAGCAATCAGTCCCCTCCCCTTCCACCTGTGTAACCTCCAGCAAGCTTGTGTGTATACAGGCTATAGTAATGTGTCCCAAGTAAACCAGATACAATGTATATAACCTCTAGGAAAATAAATACAGATAAACTAATCTATAGTACCTTGCTATATACTATATGTGTACAGGGATTTGTTATGTATAAACCCAGTAAGGACAGATATCACTCAGTAACAGGTATGTTATACACTCCTTCCCAGAATATTAAAGTCCCACACTTGAGACAAAAACACACTTTAGATCAAAAACTTGCACGCTCCAAAACTCGCTCACAATACAATATAGAAGTACTTAGCTTGCAGAGTTTGTTGCTTCTGGCTCCTGTGTTTGATAAATACTTGATAAATACATTGACTGCTTCAGAAACAAAGTAAAATCTGAAATCCTGGAGAAAAGAAAAAAACAAGTACATAACCTTACTCTGCAAGAACAAAAGGCTATTAAGTCACTTAAAGGGAATCAGGACATAAAAATAAAACCTGCTGATATAGGGGGCGCAGTAGTCATCATGAACACCAGTGACTATATCCAGGAAGCAAACCGACAACTATCCAACCCCGTCCACTACTCTAAACTTGAAGGTGATCCCACAGAGGCCTACAAAAAACAACTCAAGGACATGATCAAGAATTTTCCTAATAACATCCAGGAACAAATTAAACTGCTCCTTCCAGAGGATCCCAGACCAGGCTGCTTCTACATGCTCCCCAAGATCCACAAAGAAGGCAACCCAGGTAGACCCATAATCTCAGGCATTGGGACATTGACAGAAAATATCTCTGGTTGGATAGAAAATATCCTAAAACCCCTGGTCAGAGACACTCCCAGCTACATCCAGGACACTACTGACCTCTTAAACAAACTAAAGCCTTAGGCCCACTACCTGACGACACCATATTGGCCACCATGGATGTAGAATCCTTGTACACTAACATCCCCACAAAGATGGAATTGCAGCATGTCGAAAATACCTGGAGAAACAAGACCTCCCAATAAAACCAATCACACAACTCATTCAATTTCTGCTAACCCATAACCATTTTGCCTTTGGAGATGACCTATACCTCCAGCAAATGGGGACATCAATGGGCTCAAGATGTGCACCCCAGTATGCAAATCTTTTTATGGCAGAACTGGAAGGATCATACCTATCCACATGCACCATCAAACCTATGACTTACCTTCGATACATTGACGATATCCTGATTATCTGGACTGCAGGTGAGGAGGCCCTGCTTAAATTTCATGAAGACTTCAACGACTTTCACCCCACCATAAACCTTAAACTAAGCCATTCCCATAGTGAAATCAATTTTTTGGACACAACTATATGCATTAAAGACCACCGGATACTAACATCAATATACCGCAAACCGACAGACCGAACTGCTTACCTGAGAAGCGACAGCTTCCATCCCAAACATACAAAACAATCCATTATATACAAGCCAGGCTATTCGATACAACCGTATCTGCTCAGAAAAAGCAGACCTGGACCAGCACCTCCTTAATCTTAGGACTGAATTCCTCCAATTGGGCTACAAACCAAACATGACGGACAAACAGATCAGCCAAGCAGCAGCCATCAACAGGGACACTCTCCTCACATACAAGGAGGCCCAAGATGAACCCCGAGTGCCCCTAGTTGTCACCTACAACCCACAGCTGGAGATCCTACGAAAGATTTCTAGGGAACTCCAATCTGTGCTACACAAGGACAGCAGACTAAAAGTTCTTGTCTTTGATGTCTTCTTGCCCGAGTGTCCTAGCGTGAGCCTCATACACCTGTGGTGCGGGCGCTATCCTCTACATTGCTGTTCATTGTACTGCTACTCTGCTGAGCACACAGGTGATGGCCACGGAAGCTCTAATGGACTTGGAGGCAACTGAGTCTGACTCTATTCATACCGGGAGGGAGGGTGCGGGAACGTTCTTTACGTCCTGCAATAGTAAAAATGAAGCTCAAGTAATAAGCTTGAAAACACTCGAGTACCGCATAATGTCTACCGCCGAAAAAGAAATGCGTCTGTTCTGGACCATTAATTCACTACAGGCATATAAAGACAGCGGCAGAGTCCCGAGAGGGTTAAGAAGCTATAAAAACCCCTCCTTGTTTCAGGACGATCCTGAGTTCACCCAGGCATGGCAACAAGCTCATCTAATACACGCCACCAACTTACTGAATCTGGTCTTGGAGCGCAATCAAAAAGAATATGAGACGGTTGCAACAGTTCTATGCCAAATGAAATTGGAATACAGGACAAGAGCAACAGCACCCAACACTACAACATTTTTCTCTAAGTTAGATAAAAAGCTTAATGATATGCAGAAAGAGATTAAGGAGACCAAACGTGACAAATTTATGAGAGATAAATTGGACTATGATCAGAATAAAATATTTGGCTGGCAGCAGCTACAACAAAGGAGCAAAAGTAAAAGGAGACCGAGATCAAAAAAGAGAGTGTCTGAATATTGGACAACTGAGTCTGACACAAGCGCCTCAGACGAAGGAGCTATACCGACTAACCGCGATCAAGTTGCCAGAAGTGCCCCTTTAGGCGGACGACACGAAGAGGAGGAGAGAGGGCAAGACGCCAAAGACAGAAGAGGAGCCTCAAAGAAACGTGTAACATGGAGACGATAAATGACGCCCCCAACGTCATCAACATCTCAGGAGTCACTTTACCATCGGACTGCATCCATCTCCTCACCAGAGGTCTCAACTTTGGACTCAATGAAGATTTCTCAGCCACTACATTTGACCATTTGGCCAAAGTGTTCAGTAACCAAAGCACTACCAAACAACAGGACCCACGTGAGGTTCGCTGTACAGTAGGCCCCCTTGGTTTTCAGATTCCAGCGGAATTTAACCCACAGGAGGCGCAATGCGTCCGCCTACTAGCAGATATGGACGTGCACACCTTGACAGACAGACCCGACTTATGTGAGCCATTCAGGGGAGGAAGGAAGTCTACCTATTGCCCACAAGTCACACCAGGGGGTCCTATAGACACATTCCAGAAATTCGTCAATCAGGACGTTAAAGCCCTCCTTTATCCTAAGCCCATCAGTAACCTGTCAGTCAAAGAAAGTAACGCTCTGAGATGGTTAAAAGTCGTCCTGACCTAATCGTTAAAAGGGCGGATAAAGGAGGGGCCTCAGTGGTTATGTCACGCTCCTACTACAATGAAGAGGCCAATAGACAATTGCAGAATCGAGCCACCTACACTCCGTTGGCCAAGAACCCTCTGCCCAAGATATCCGAACAACTACGAGGCCTGCTCAATAAGTATAGCAGCAAAGGAGCTATCGACAGATCCACGGCAGAAAAACTGCTCCCTTTGACACCGAGGGCGCCCAGGTGGTATTTCTTACCTAAAGTCCATAAAGATCTGGACAAACCACCTGGGCGCCCTATCGTGTCAGCCATAGGATCTACTACTGAATTCTTGTCGCAATTTCTGGACTGGTTGCTGAGACCTCTCCTGGTAGAGACACCTGGGTACCTTAAGGATTCGGGTGATTTCATTCATGCCCTCGAACATACTCACCTCACTGAGGGGTGCATCTTGGCATCCATTGACGTTGAGAGCCTCTACACCCGCATCCCGCATGATGCGGGTGTAGAGGCGATCGATTGGTTCATGGCCAGATGTAAAAAACCCCCCGAATTCAGGGACTTTGTCAAGGAGTCCTTATTCTTTATTTTGAATAACAATGTCTTTTTGTTTCAGGATCAGTGGTACGTGCAGGAGATCGGGACGGCAATGGGCACGCCGGTCTCCTGCACGTACGCTAATCTATTTTTGGCCAAACTTGAGAATGATTTAGTGTTCAATACCCGTAACCCATACATCGGCAACGTCAAGGCATACTTTAGGTATGTCGACGACGTGTTCGTTGTATGGGAGGGATCCCATGACAGCTTCACAACATTTGTAGAGTTCTTGAACTCATCTAACGGAGTAAATATGCTGTTCACATATAAAGTAGGGGGCCAATCCCTGGACTTCTTGGACGTCCAAGTTGACATTAAAGATGGTCTCCTCTTGACATC
>NW_027209374.1:0-25545 GCF_027789765.1 Dendropsophus ebraccatus | reverse complement strand
GTGTGTGGGGGTGCAGGGAGTACAGTGTGATGTATTACAGAGGGGGGGGCTATGTGTGGGGGGGGTGCAGGGAGTACAGTGTGATGTATTACAGGGGGGGGGGGCTATGTGTGGGGGGTGCAGGGAGTACAGTGTGATGTATTACAGAGGGGGGGGCTATGTGTGGGGGGTGCAGGGAGTACAGTGTGATGTATTACAGAGGGGGGGGGCTATGTGTGTGGGCGGCGGGGTTGCAGGGAGTACAGTGTGATGTATACAGAGGGGGGGCTATGTGTGTGGGGGGGGTGCAGGGAGTACAGTGTGATGTATTACAGAGGGGGGGCTATGTGTGGGGGTGCAGGGAGTACAGTGTGATGTATTACAGAGGGGGGGCTATGTGTGGGGGGGTGCAGGGAGTACAGTGTGATGTATTACAGAGGGGGGGGCTATGTGTGTGGGGGGTGCAGGGAGTACAGTGTGATGTATTACAGAGGGGGGGGGGCTGTGTGTGGGGGGGTGCAGGGAGTACGTGTGAGGTATTACAGAGGGGGGGGCTATGTGTGTGGGGGTGCAGGGAGTACAGTGTGATGTATTACAGAGGGGGGGGGCTATGTGTGGGGGGGTGCAGGGAGTACAGTGTGATGTATTACAGAGGGGGGGGCTATATGTGTGGGGGGTGCAGGGAGTACAGTGTGATGTATTACAGAGGGGGGGGCTATGTGTGGGGGGGTGCAGGGAGTAGTACAGTGTGATGTATTACAGAGGGGGGGGCTATGTGGGGGGTGCAGGGAGTACAGTGTGATGTATTACAGGGGGGGGGCTATGTGTGTGGGGGTGCAGGAGACAGTGTGATGTATTAGAGGGGGGGGCCCTATGTGTGTGGGGGTGCAGGGAGTACAGTGTGATGTATTACAGAGGGGGGGGCTATGTGTGTGGGGGTGCAGGGAGTACGTGTGATGTATTACAGAGGGGGGCTATGTGTGTGGGGGTGCAGGGAGTACAGTGTGATGTATTACAGAGGGGGGGCTATGTGTGGGGGGGTGCAGGGAGTACAGTGTGATGTATTACAGAGGGGGGGGGCTATGTGTGTGGGGGTGCAGGGAGTACAGTGTGATTTATTACAGAGGGGGGGGGCTATGTGTGTGGGGTGCAGGGAGTACAGTGTGATGTATTACAGAGGGGGGGGCTATGTGTGTGGGGGTGCAGGGAGTACAGTGTGATGTATTACAGAGGGGGGGGCTATGTGTGGGTGCAGGGAGTACAGTGTGATGTATTACAGAGGGGGGGGCTATGTGTGTGGGGTGCAGGGAGTACAGTGTGATGTATTACAGGGGGGGGCTATGTGTGGGGGGTGCAGGGAGTACAGTGGGATGTATTACAGAGGGGGGGGCTATGTGTGGGGGGTGTGCAGGAGTACAGGTGATGTATTACAGAGGGGGGGGCTATGTGTGTGGGGGGTGCAGGGAGTACAGTGTGATGTATTACAGAGGGGGGGGGCTATGTGTGGGGGGGGCAGGGAGTACAGTGTGATGTATTACAGAGGGGGGGGGGGGGCTGTGTGGGGGTGCAGGGAGTACAGTGTGATGTATTACAGAGGGGGGGGGCTATGTGTTGTGGGGTGCAGGGAGTACAGTGTGATGTATTACAGAGGGGGGGGGCTATGTGTGGGGGGGTGCAGGAGTGAGTACAGTGTGATGTATACAGAGGGGGGGGCGGCTAGTGTGGGGTGCAGGGAGTACAGTGTGATGTATTACAGAGGGGGGGGGGCTATGTGTGGGGGTGCAGGGAGTACAGTGTGATGTATTACAGAGGGGGGGGCTATGTGTGGGGGGTGCAGGGAGTACAGTGTGATGTATTACAGAGGGGGGGGCTATTTGTGTGGGGTGCAGGGAGTACAGTGTGATGTATTACAGAGGGGGGGGGCTATGTGTGGGGGGTGCAGGGAGTACAGTGTGATGTATTACAGAGGGGGGGGGCTATGTGTGGGGGTGCAGGGAGTACAGTGTGATGTATTACAGAGGGGGGCTATGTGTGGGGGGGTGCAGGGAGTACAGTGTGATGTATTACAGAGGGGGGGGGCTATGGGTGTGGGGGTGCAGGGAGTACCGTGTGATGTATTACAGAGGGGGGGCTATGTGTGGGGGGTGCAGGGAGTTACAGTGGATGTATTACAGAGGGGGGGGGCTATGTGTGGGGGGCAGGGAGTACAGTGTGATGTATTACAGAGGGGGGGGGGGCTATGTGTGTGGGGGTGCAGGGAGTACAGTGTGATGTATTACAGAGGGGGGGCTATGTGTGGGGGGGGGGTGCAGGGAGTACAGTGTGATGTATTACAGAGGGGGGGGCTATGTGCTGTGTGGGGGGTGCAGGGAGTACAGTGTGATGTATTTACAGAGGGGGGGCTATGTGTGTGGGGGTGCAGGGAGTACAGTGTGATTGTATACAGAGGGGGGGGCTATGTGTGGGGGTGCAGGAGTACAGTGTGATGTATTACAGAGGGGGGGGCTATGTGGTGGGGTGCAGGGAGTACAGTGGATGTATTACAGAGGGGGGGTGGCTATGTGTGTGGGGGGTGCAGGGAGTACAGTGTGATGTATTACAGAGGGGGGGGGCTATGTGTGGGGGGTGCAGGGAGTACAGTGTGATGTATTACAGAGGGGGGGGGGCTATGTGTGGGGGGGTGCAGGGAGTACAGTGTGATGTATTACAGAGGGGGGGGGCTATGTGTGGGGGGGTGCAGGGAGTACAGTGTGATGTATTACAGAGGGGGGGGCTATATGTGTGGGGGGTGCAGGGAGTACAGTGTGATGTATTACAGAGGGGGGGCTATGTGTGGGGGGGTGCAGGGAGTACAGTGTGATGTATACAGAGGGGGGGCTATGTGTGTGGGGGTCAGGGAGTACAGTGTGATGTATTACAGAGGGGGGGGGCTATGTGGGGGGTGCAGGGAGTACAGTGTGATGTATTACAGAGGGGGGGGCTATGTGTGGGGGGGGTGCAGGGAGTACAGTGTGATGTATTACAGAGGGGGGGGCTAATGTGGTGGGGTGCAGGGAGTACAGTGTGATGTATTACAGAGGGGGGGGGCTATGTGTGTGGGGGGGGAGGGAGTACAGTGTGATGTATTACAGAGGGGGGGGGCTATGTGTGTGGGGTGCAGGGAGTACAGTGTGATGTATTACAGAGGGGGGGCTATGTGTGTGGGGGTGCAGGGAGTACAGTGTGATGTATTAGAGGGGGGGGCTATGTGTGGGGTGCAGGGAGTACAGTGTGATGTATTACAGAGGGGGGGCTATGTGTGGGGGGGTGCAGGGAGTACAGTGTGATGTATTACAGAGGGGGGGCTATGTGTGGGGTGCAGGGAGTACAGTGTGATGTATTACAGAGGGGGGGCTATGTGTGGGGGGGGGTGCAGGGAGTACAGTGTGATGTATTACAGAGGGGGGGGGCTATGTGTGGGGGTGCAGGGAGTACAGTGTGATGTATTACAGAGGGGGGGGGGCTATGTGTGTGGGGGGTGCAGGGAGTACAGTGTGATGTATTACAGAGGGGGGGGGCTATGTGTGGGGGGGGTGCAGGGAGTACAGTGTGATGTATTACAGAGGGGGGGGGGCTATGTGTGGGGGGTGCAGGGAGTACAGTGTGATGTATTACAGAGGGGGGGGGGCTATGTGTGGGGGGGTGCAGGGAGTACAGTGTGATGTATTACAGAGGGGGGGGGGCTATGTGTGGGGGGGGGTGCAGGGAGTACAGTGTGATGTATTACAGAGGGGGGGGGTATGTGTGTGGGGGGTGCAGGGAGTACAGTGTGATGTATTACAGAGGGGGGGGCTATGTGGGGGGTGCAGGGAGTACAGTGTGATGTATTACAGAGGGGGGGGGCTATGTGTGGGGGGGTGCAGGGAGTACAGTGTGATGTATTACAGAGGGGGGGGGTGTGTTGGGGTGCAGGGAGTACAGTGTGATGTATTACAGAGGGGGGGGCTATGTGTGGGGGGGTGCAGGGAGTACAGTGTGATGTATTACAGAGGGGGGGGGCTATGTGTGTTGGGGTGCAGGGAGTACAGTGTGATGTATTACAGAGGGGGGGGGGCTATGTGGGGGGGTGCAGGGAGTACAGTGTGATGTATTACAGAGGGGGGGGCTATGTGTTGGGGTGCAGGGAGTACAGTGTGATGTATTACAGAGGGGGGGGGTATGTGGGGGGGGTGCAGGGAGTACAGTGTGATGTATTACAGAGGGGGGGGGTATGTGTGGGGGGGTGCAGGGAGTACAGTGTGATGTATTACAGAGGGGGGGGGCTATGTGGGGGGGGTGCAGGGAGTACAGTGTGATGTATTACAGAGGGGGGGGCTATGTGTGGGGGGTGCAGGGAGTACAGTGTGATGTATTACAGAGGGGGGGGGCTATGTGTGGGGGGTGCAGGGAGTACAGTGTGATGTATTACAGAGGGGGGGGGGGCTATGTGTGGGGGGGGCAGGGAGTACAGTGTGATGTATTACAGGGGGGGGGGCTATGTGTGGGGGGGCAGGGAGTACAGTGTGATGTATTACAGAGGGGGGGGGCTGTGTGTGGGGGGGTGCAGGGAGTACAGTGTGATGTATTACAGAGGGGGGGGGCTATGTGTGGGGGGGTGCAGGGAGTACAGTGTGATGTATTACAGAGGGGGGGGGGGGCTATGTGTGTGGGGGCAGGGAGTACAGTGTGATGTATTACAGAGGGGGGGGCTATGTGTGTGGGGGTGCAGGGAGTACAGTGTGATGTATTACAGAGGGGGGGGGCTATGTGTGGGGGGGTGCAGGGAGTACAGTGTGATATATTACAGAGGGGGGGGGTATGTGTGGGGGGTGCAGGGAGTACAGTGTGATGTATTACAGAGGGGGGGGGGCTATGTGTGTGGGGTGCAGGGAGTACAGTGTGATGTATTACAGAGGGGGGGGGCTATGTGTGGGGGGTGCAGGGAGTACAGTGTGAGGTATTACAGAGGGGGGGGGCTATGTGTGTGGGGGGGGTGCAGGGAGTACAGTGTGATGTATTTACAGAGGGGGGGGCTCATGTGTGGGTGGGGTGCAGGGAGTACAGTGTGGATGTATTACAGAGGGGGGGGCTATGTGTGGGGGTGCAGGGAGTACAGTGTGATGTATTACAGAGGGGGGGGATGTTGTGGGGGTGCAGGGAGTACAGTGTGATGTATTACAGAGGGGGGGGCTATGTTGTGTGGGGTGCAGGGAGTACAGTGTGATGTATTACAGAGGGGGGGGGCTATGTGTGTGGGGGTGCAGGGAGTACAGTGTGATGTATTACAGAGGGGGGGGCTATGTGTGGGGGGGCAGGGAGTACAGTGTGATGTATTACAGAGGGGGGGGGCTATGTGTTGGGGGTGCAGGGAGTACAGTGTGATGTATTACAGGGGGGGGGGCTATGTGTGGGGGGTGCAGGGAGTACAGTGTGATGTATTACAGAGGGGGGGGCTATGTGTGGGGGGGTGCAGGGAGTACAGTGTGATGTATTACAGAGGGGGGGGGCTATGTGTGTGGGGGGGGTGCAGGGAGTACAGTGTGATGTATTACAGAGGGGGGGCTGTGGTGGGGGGTGCAGGGAGTACAGTGTGATGTATTACAGAGGGGGTGGGCTATGTGTGGGGGGTGCAGGGAGTACAGTGTGATGTATTACAGAGGGGGGGGCTATGTGTGGGGGGTGCAGGGAGTACAGTGTGATGTATTACAGAGGGGGGGGCGATGTGTGGGGGGGGGCAGGGAGTACAGTGTGATGTATACAGAGGGGGGCGGGGCTATGTGTGTGGGGGTGCAGGGAGTACAGTGTGATGTATTACAGAGGGGGGGCTATGTGTGGGGGGTGCAGGGAGTACAGTGTGATGTATTACAGAGGGGGGGGGCTATGTGTGGGGGTTGCAGGGAGTACAGTGTGATGTATTACAGAGGGGGGGGGCTATGTGTGTGGGGGGGGCAGGGAGTACAGTGTGATGTATTACAGAGGGGGGGGCTATGTGTGGGGGTGCAGGGAGTACAGTGTGATGTATTACAGAGGGGGGGGCTATGTGTGGGGGGTGCAGGGAGTACAGTGTGATGTATTACAGAGGGGGGGGCTATGTGTGGGGGGTGCAGGGAGTACAGTGTGATGTATTACAGAGGGGGGGGCTATGTGTGGGGGGGTGCAGGGAGTACAGTGTGATGTATTACAGAGGGGGGGGCTATGTGTGGGGGGTGCAGGGAGTACAGTGTGATGTATTACAGAGGGGGGGCTATGTGTGGGGGGTGCAGGGAGTACAGTGTGATGTATTACAGATGGGGGGGGCTATGTGTGTGGGGTGCAGGGAGTACAGTGTGATGTATTACAGAGGGGGGGGCTATGTGTGGGGGGGTGCAGGGAGTACAGTGTGATGTATTACAGAGGGGGGGGGCTATGTGGTGGGGGGTGCAGGGAGTACAGTGTGATGATGATTACAGAGGGGGGGGGCTATGTGTGTGGGGGGGTGCAGGGAGTTACAGTGTGATGTATTACAGAGGGGGGGGGCTATGTGTGGGGGTGCAGGGAGTAACAGTGTGATGTATTACAGAGGGGGGGGGGTATGTGTGGGGGGTGCAGGGAGTACAGTGTGATGTATTACAGGGGGGGGGCTATGTGTGGGGGGTGCAGGGAGTACAGTGTGATGTATTACAGAGGGGGGGGCTATGTGTGTGGGGGTGCAGGGAGTACAGTGTGATGTATTACAGAGGGGGGGCTATATGTGTGGGGGTGCAGGGAGTACAGTGTGATGTATTACAGAGGGGGGGGCTATGTGTGTGGGGGGGGCAGGGAGTACAGTGTGATGTATTACAGAGGGGGGGGGGCTATGTGGGGGGTGCAGGGAGTACAGTGTGATGTATTACAGAGGGGGGGGCTATGTGGTGGGGGTGCAGGGAGTACAGTGTGATGTATTACAGAGGGGGGGGCTATGTGTGGGGGTGCAGGGAGTACAGTGTGATGTATTACAGAGGGGGGGGCTATGTGTGTGGGGGTGCAGGGAGTACAGTGTGATGTATTACAGAGGGGGGGGCTATGTGTGGGGGGGTGCAGGGAGTACAGTGTGATGTATTACAGAGGGGGGGGCTATGGTGTAGGGGTGATAGGGAGTACAGTGTGATGTATTACAGAGGGGGGGGGGATGTGTGTGGGGGTGCAGGGAGTACAGTGTGATGTATTACAGAGGGGGGGGGCTATGTGTGGGGGTGCAGGGAGTACAGTGTGATGTATTACAGAGGGGGGGGCTATGTGTGGGGGGTGCAGGGAGTACAGTGTGATGTATTACAGCGGGGGGGGCTATGTGTGTGGGGTGTGCAGGGAGTACAGTGTGATGTATTACAGAGGGGGGGGCTATGGTTGGGGGGCAGGGAGTACAGTGTGATGTATTACAGAGGGGGGGGGCTATGTGTGGGGGTGCAGGAGTACAGTGTGATCTATTACAGAGGGGGGGATAGTGTGGGGGGGCAGGGAGTACCGTGTATGTATTACAGAGGGGTGGGGGTCTAGTGTGTGGGGGGGCAGGGAGTACAGTGTGAGTATTACAGAGGGGGGGGGCTATGTGTGGGGGTGCAGGGAGTACAGTGTGATGTATTACAGAGGGGGGGGCTATGTGTGGGGGGGGTGCAGGGAGTACCCAGTGATGATGTATTACAGAGGGGGGGGCTATGTGTGGGGGGTGCAGGGAGTACAGTGTGATGTATTACAGAGGGGGGGGCTATGTGTGGGGGTGCAGGGAGTACAGTGTGATGTATTACAGAGGGGGGGGGGCTATGGGGGGGGGGGTGCAGGGAGTACAGTGTGATGTATTACAGAGGGGGGGGGCTATGTGTGTGGGGTGCAGGGAGTACAGTGTGATGTATTACAGAGGGGGGGGCTATGTGTGGGGGGGTGCAGGGAGTACAGTGTGATGTATTACAGAGGGGGGGGGCTATGTGTGGGGGGTGCAGGGAGTACAGTGTGATGAATTACAGAGGGGGGGGGCTATGTGTGGGGGGGGCAGGGAGTACAGTGTGATATATTACAGAGGGGGGGGCTATGTGTGGGGGGGGGTGCAGGGAGTACAGTGTGATGTATTACAGAGGGGGGGCTATGTGTGGGGGGGGTGCAGGGAGTACAGTGTGATGTATTACAGAGGGGGGGGCTATGTGTGGGGGTGCAGGGAGTACAGTGTGATGTATTACAGAGGGGGGGGGCTATGTGTGGGGGGTGCAGGGAGTACAGTGTGATGTATTACAGAGGGGGGGGGTATGTGTGTGGGGTGCAGGGAGTACAGTGTGATGTATTACAGAGGGGGGGGGGCTATGTGTGTGGGGTGCAGGGAGTACAGTGTGATGTATTACAGAGGGGGGGGCTATGTGGGGGGGTGCAGGGAGTACAGTGTGATGTATTACAGGGGGGGGGGGCTATGTGTGTGGGGGTGCAGGGAGTACAGTGTGATGTATTACAGAGGGGGGGCTATGTGTGGGGGGTGCAGGGAGTACAGTGTGATGTATTACAGAGGGGGGGGCGATGTGTGGGGGGTGCAGGGAGTACAGTGTGATGTATTACAGAGGGGGGGGCTATGTGTGTGGGGGGTGCAGGTAGTACAGTGTGATGTATTACAGAGGGGGGGGCTATGTGTGGGGGGTGCAGGGAGTACAGTGTGATGTATTACAGAGGGGGGGGGGCTATGTGTGGGGGGGTGCAGGGAGTACAGTGTGATGTATTACAGAGGGGGGGGGCTATGTGTGGGGGGTGCAGGGAGTACAGTGTGATGTATTACAGAGGGGGGGGCTATGTGTGTGGGGGTGCAGGGAGTACAGTGTGATGTATTACAGAGGGGGGGGGCTATGTGTATGGGGGTGCAGGGAGTACAGTGTGATGTATTACAGAGGGGGGGGCTATGTGTGGTGGGGGGGTGCAGGGAGTACAGTTGTGATGTATTACAGAGGGGGGGGGCTATGGTGTTGTGGGGTGCAGGGGAGTACAGTGTGATGTATTACAGAGGGGGGGGGCTATTGTGTATGGGGGGTGCAGGGAGTACAGTGTGATGTATTACAGAGGGGGGGCTATGTGTGTGGGGGGGTGCAGGGAGTACAGTGTGATGTATTACAGAGGGGGGGGGCTATGTGTGGGGTGCAGGGAGTACAGTGTGATGTATTACAGAGGGGGGGGGGCTATGTGTGTGGGGGGGTGCAGGGAGTACAGTGTGATGTATTACAGAGGGGGGGGCTATGTGGTGGGGTGCAGGGAGTACAGTGTGATGTATTACAGAGGGGGGGGCTATGTGTGTGGGGGTGCAGGGAGTACAGTGTGATGTATTACAGAGGGGGGGCTATGTGGTGGGGTGCAGGGAGTACAGTGTGATGTATTACAGAGGGGGGGGCTATGTGTGGGGGGGTGCAGGGAGTACAGTGTGATGTATTACAGAGGGGGGGGCTATGTGTGGGGGTGCAGGGAGTACAGTGTGATGTATTACAGAGGGGGGGGCTATGTGTGGGGGGGGGTGCAGGGAGTACAGTGTGATGTATTACAGAGGGGGGGGCTATGTGTGGGGGGTGCAGGGAGTACAGTGTGATGTATTACAGAGGGGGGGGGGGCTATGTGTGTGGGGGTGCAGGGAGTACAGTGTGATGTATTACAGAGGGGGGGGGGCTATGTGTGTGGGGGGTGCAGGGAGTACAGTGTGATGTATTACAGAGGGGGGGGGCTATGTGTGGGGGGGTGCAGGGAGTACAGTGTGATGTATTACAGAGGGGGGGCTATGTGGTGGGGTGCAGGGAGTACAGTGTGATGTATTACAGAGGGGGGGGGCTATGTGTGGGGGGGTGCAGGGAGTACAGTGTGATGTATTACAGAGGGGGGGGCTATGTGTGTGTGGGGTGCAGGGAGTACAGTGTGATGTATTACAGAGGGGGGGGCTATGTGGGGGGGGTGCAGGGAGTACAGTGTGATGTATTACAGAGGGGGGGGGCTATGTGTGGGGGGGGTGCAGGGAGTACAGTGTGATGTATTACAGAGGGGGGGGCTATGTGTTGGGGTGCAGGGAGTACAGTGTGATGTATTACAGAGGGGGGGGCTATGTGGGGGGGTGCAGGGAGTACAGTGTGATGTATTACAGAGGGGGGGGCTATGTGTTGGGGTGCTAGGGAGTACAGTGTGATGTATACAGAGGGGGGGGCTATGTGTGGGGGGTGCAGGGAGTACAGTGTGATGTATTACAGAGGGGGGGGCTATGTGTGGGGGTGCAGGGAGTACAGTGTGATGTATTACAGAGGGGGGGGCTATGTGGGGGGGGTGCAGGGAGTACAGTGTGATGTATTACAGAGGGGGGGGGCTATGTGTGGGGGGTGCAGGGAGTACAGTGTGATGTATTACAGAGGGGGGGGCTATGTGTGGGGGGTGCAGGGAGTACAGTGTGATGTATTACAGAGGGGGGGGCTATATGTGTGGGGGGTGCAGGGAGTACAGTGTGATGTATTACAGAGGGGGGGGGCTATGTGTGGGGGGTGCAGGGAGTACAGTGTGATGTATTACAGAGGGGGGGGCTATGTGTGGGGGGTGCAGGGAGTACAGTGTGATGTATTACAGAGGGGGGGGGCTATGTGTGGGGGGTGCAGGGAGTACAGTGTGATGTATTACAGAGGGGGGGGGCTATGTGTGTGGGGTGCAGGGAGTACAGTGTGATGTATTACAGAGGGGGGGGCTATGTGTGTGGGGTGCAGGGAGTACAGTGTGATGTATTACAGAGGGGGGGGGCTATGTGTGTGGGGGTGCAGGGAGTACAGTGTGATGTATTACAGAGGGGGGGGCTATGTGTGGGGGGTGCAGGGAGTACAGTGTGATGTATTACAGAGGGGGGGGCTATGTGTGGGGGGGTGCAGGGAGTACAGTGTGATATATTACAGAGGGGGGGGCTATGTGTGGGGGTGCAGGGAGTACAGTGTGATGTATTACAGAGGGGGGGGGCTATGTGTGTGGGGGTGCAGGGAGTACAGTGTGATGTATTACAGAGGGGGGGGGCTATGTGTGGGGGTGCAGGGAGTACAGTGTGATGTATTACAGAGGGGGGGGGCTATGTGTGTGGGGGGGCAGGGAGTACAGTGTGATGTATTACAGGGGGGGGGCTATGTGTGGGGGGTGCAGGGAGTACAGTGTGATGTATTACAGAGGGGGGGGGCTATGTGTGGGGGTGCAGGGAGTACAGTGTGATATATTACAGAGGGGGGGGGGTATGTGTGGGGGTGCAGGGAGTACAGTGTGATATATTACAGAGGGGGGGGATATGTGTGTGGGGTGCAGGGAGTACAGTGTGATGTATTACAGAGGGGGGGGGGCTATGTGTGTGGGGGGTGCAGGGAGTACAGTGTGATGTATTACAGAGGGGGGGGCTATGTGTGGGGGTGCAGGGAGTACAGTGTGATGTATTACAGAGGGGGGGGGCTATGTGTGTGGGGTGCAGGGAGTACAGTGTGATATATTACAGAGGGGGGGCTATGTGTGGGGGTGCAGGGAGTACAGTGTGATATATTACAGAGGGGGGGGCTATGTGTGGGGGGGTGCAGGGAGTACAGTGTGATATATTACAGAGGGGGGGGGCTATGTGTGTGGGGGGGGGTGCAGGGAGTACAGTGTGATGTATTACAGAGGGGGGGGCTATGTGTGGTGGGGGTGCAGGGAGTACAGTGTGATGTATTACAGAGGGGGGGGCTATGTGTGTGGGGTGCAGGGAGTACAGTGTGATGTATTACAGAGGGGGGGGGCTATGTGTGGGGGTGCAGGGAGTACAGTGTGATGTATTACAGAGGGGGGGGCTATGTGGGGGGGGGGTGCAGGGAGTACAGTGTGATGTATTACAGAGGGGGGGGCTATGTGTGTGGGGGGGTGCAGGGAGTACAGTGTGATGTATTACAGAGGGGGGGGCTATGTGTGGGGGGTGCAGGGAGTACAGTGTGATGTATTACAGAGGGGGGGGGGCTATGTGTGGGGGGTGCAGGGAGTACAGTGTGATGTATTACAGAGGGGGGGGCTATATGTGTGTGGGGGTGCAGGGAGTACAGTGTGATGTATTACAGAGGGGGGGGCTATGTGTGGGGGTGCAGGGAGTACAGTGTGATGTATTACAGAGGGGGGGGCTATGTGTGGGGGGTGCAGGGAGTACAGTGTGATGTATTACAGAGGGGGGGCTATGTGTGCGGGGGGTGCAGGGGAGTACAGTGTGATGTATTACAGAGGGGGGGCTATGTGTGGGGGGTGCAGGGAGTACAGTGTGATGTATTACAGAGGGGGGGGCTATGTGTGGGGGGTGCAGGGAGTACAGTGTGATGTATTACAGAGGGGGGGGCTATGTGTGGGGGGTGCAGGGAGTACAGTGTGATGTATTACAGTGGGGGGGGCTATGTGTGGGGGGTGCAGGGAGTACAGTGTGATGTATTACAGAGGGGGGGGGCTATGTGGGGGGGGTGCAGGGAGTACAGTGTGATGTATTACAGAGGGGGGGGCTATGTGTGGGGGGTGCAGGGAGTACAGTGTGATGTATTACAGAGGGGGGGGCTATGTGTGTGGGGGGTGCGGGAGTACAGTGTGATGTATTACAGAGGGGGGGGCTATGTGTGGGGGTGCAGGGAGTACAGTGTGATGTATTACAGAGGGGGGGGGCTATGTGTGGGGGTGCAGGGAGTACAGTGTGATGTATTACAGAGGGGGGGGGCTATGTGTGGGGGGTGCAGGGAGTACAGTGTGATGTATTACAGAGGGGGGGGGCTATGTGTGTGGGGGTGCAGGGAGTACAGTGTGATGTATTACAGAGGGGGGGCTATATGTGTGGGGGTGCAGGGAGTACAGTGTGATGTATTACAGAGGGGGGGGGGTATGTGTGTGGGGGGGGCAGGGAGTACAGTGTGATATATTACAGAGGGGGGGGGGGTATGTGGGGGGTGCAGGGAGTACAGTGTGATGTATTACAGAGGGGGGGGCTATGTGTGTGGGGGTGCAGGGAGTACAGTGTGATGTATTACAGAGGGGGGGGGCTATGTGTGGGGGGGTGCAGGGAGTACAGTGTGATGTATTACAGAGGGGGGGGCTATGTGTGTGGGGGTGCAGGGAGTACAGTGTGATGTATTACAGAGGGGGGGGGCTATGTGTGGGGGGTGCAGGGAGTACAGTGTGATGTATTACAGAGGGGGGGGGCTATGTGTGTGGGGGTGCAGGGAGTACAGTGTGATGTATTACAGAGGGGGGGGGGCTATGTGTGGGGGGTGCAGGGAGTACAGTGTGATGTATTACAGAGGGGGGGGCTATGTGTGTGGGGGTGCAGGGAGTACAGTGTGATGTATTACAGAGGGGGGGCTATATGTGTGGGGGGTGCAGGGAGTACAGTGTGATGTATTACAGAGGGGGGGGGGGCTATGTGGGGGTGCAGGGAGTACAGTGTGATGTATTACAGAGGGGGGGGGGCTATGTGTGTGGGGGTGCAGGGAGTACAGTGTGATGTATTACAGAGGGGGGGGCTATGTGTGTGGGGGGGGGGTGCAGGGAGTACAGTGTGATGTATTACAGAGGGGGGGGGCTATGTGTGTGGGGGGTGCAGGGAGTACAGTGTGATGTATTACAGAGGGGGGGGGCTATGTGTGTGGGGGGGGGGAGTACAGTGTGATGTATTACAGAGGGGGGGGGCTATGTGTGTGGGGGTGCAGGGAGTACAGTGTGATGTATTACAGAGGGGGGGGCTATGTGTGTGGGGGTGCAGGGAGTACAGTGTGATGTATTACAGAGGGGGGGGCTATGTGTGTGGGGGTGCAGGGAGTACAGTGTGATGTATTACAGAGGGGGGGGCTATGTGTTGGGGTGCAGGGAGTACAGTGTGATGATATTACAGAGGGGGGGGGCTATGTGTGGGGGGGTGCAGGGAGTACAGTGTGATGTATTACAGAGGGGGGGGCTATGTGTGTGGGGTGCAGGGAGTACAGTGTGATGTATTACAGAGGGGGGGGCTATTTGTGTGGGGGGTGCAGGGAGTACAGTGTGATGTATTACAGAGGGGGGGGGTATTTGTGTGGGGGGTGCAGGGAGTACAGTGTGATGTATTACAGAGGGGGGGGGCTATGTGTGGGGGGGGGGCAGGGAGTACAGTGTGATATATTACAGAGGGGGGGGGCTATGTGTGGGGGTGCAGGGAGTACAGTGTGATGTATTACAGAGGGAGGGGGCTATGTGTGGGGGTGCAGGGAGTACAGTGTGATGTATTACAGAGGGGGGGGGCTATGTGTGGGGTGCAGGGAGTACAGTGTGATGTATTACAGAGGGGGGGGGCTATGTGTGGGGGGTGCAGGGAGTACAGTGTGATGTATTACAGTGGGGGGGGGCTATGTGTGGGGGTGCAGGGAGTACAGTGTGATGTATTACAGAGGGGGGGGCTATGTGTGTGGGGGTGCAGGGAGTACAGTGTGATATATTACAGAGGGGGGGGCTATGTGTGGGGGGTGCAGGGAGTACAGTGTGATATATTACAGAGGGGGGGGGCTATGTGTGTGGGGGGGGTGCAGGGAGTACAGTGTGATGTATTACAGAGGGGGGGCTATGTGTGGGGGGGGGGTGCAGGGAGTACAGTGTGATGTATTACAGAGGGGGGGGCTATGTGTGGGGGTGCAGGGAGTACAGTGTGATGTATTACAGAGGGGGGGCTATGTGTGGGGGTGCAGGGAGTACAGTGTGATGTATTACAGAGGGGGGGGGCTATGTGTGTGGGGGTGCAGGGAGTACAGTGTGATGTATTACAGAGGGGGGGGGCTATGTGTGTGGGGGTGCAGGGAGTACAGTGTGATGTATTACAGAGGGGGGGCTATGTGTGTGGGGGGTGCAGGGAGTACAGTGTGATGTATTACAGAGGGGGGGGCTATGTGTGTGGGGGGCAGGGAGTACAGTGTGATGTATTACAGAGGGGGGGCTATGTGGGGGGGGTGCAGGGAGTACAGTGTGATGTATTACAGAGGGGGGGCTATGTGTGTGGGGGGTGCAGGGAGTACAGTGTGATGTATTACAGAGGGGGGGGGTATGTGTGTGGGGGGCAGGGAGTACAGTGTGATGTATTACAGAGGGGGGGGCTATGTGTGGGGGGGTGCAGGGAGTACAGTGTGATGTATTACAGAGGGGGGGCTATGTGTGGGGGGGGGGCAGGGAGTACAGTGTGATGTATTACAGAGGGGGGGGCTATGTGTGGGGTGCAGGGAGTACAGTGTGATGTATTACAGAGGGGGGGCTATGTGGGGGGTGCAGGGAGTACAGTGTGATGTATTACAGAGGGGGGGGGCTATGTGTGTGGGGTGCAGGTGAGTACAGTGTGATGTATTACAGAGGGGGGGGCTATGTGTGTGGGGGGGGGTGCAGGGAGTACAGTGTGATGTATTACAGAGGGGGGGGCTATGTGTGTGGGGGTGCAGGGAGTACAGTGTGATGTATTACAGAGGGGGGGGGGGGCTATGTGTGGGGGGGTGCAGGGAGTACAGTGTGATGTATTACAGAGGGGGGGGCTATGTGTGGGGGCAGGGAGTACAGTGTGATGTATTACAGAGGGGGGGGCTATGTGTGTGGGGGTGCAGGGAGTACAGTGTGATGTATTACAGAGGGGGGGCTATGTGTGTGGGGTGCAGGGAGTACAGTGTGATGTATTACAGTGGGGGGGGCTATTTGTGTGGGGGGTGCAGGGAGTACAGTGTGATGTATTACAGAGGGGGGGCTATGTGTGTGGGGGTGCAGGGAGTACAGTGTGATGTATTACAGAGGGGGGGGCTATGTGTGGGGGGTGCAGGGAGTACAGTGTGATGTATTACAGAGGGGGGGGCTATGTGTGGGGGGGGGCAGGGAGTACAGTGTGATATATTACAGAGGGGGGGGCTATGTGTTGGGGTGCAGGGAGTACAGTGTGATGTATTACAGAGGGGGGGGCTATGTGTGTGGGGGTGCAGGGAGTACAGTGTGATGTATTACAGAGGGGGGGGGCTATGTGTGGGGGGTGCAGGGAGTACAGTGTGATGTATTACAGAGGGGGGGGGCTATGTGTGTGGGGGGGTGCAGGGAGTACAGTGTGATGTATTACAGAGGGGGGGGGCTATGTGTGGGGTGCAGGGAGTACAGTGTGATGTATTACAGAGGGGGGGGCTATGTGTGGGGGTGCAGGGAGTACAGTGTGATGTATTACAGAGGGGGGGGGCTATGTGTGGGGTGCAGGGAGTACAGTGTGATGTATTACAGAGGGGGGGGCTATGTGTGGGGGTGCAGGGAGTACAGTGTGATGTATTACAGAGGGGGGGCTATGTGTGTGGGGGGCAGGGAGTACAGTGTGATGTATTACAGAGGGGGGGGCTATGTGTGGGGGGCAGGGAGTACAGTGTGATGTATTACAGAGGGGGGGGGCTATGTGTGTGGGGGCAGGGAGTACAGTGTGATGTATTACAGAGGGGGGGGCTATGTGGGGGGGGTGCAGGGAGTACAGTGTGATGTATTACAGAGGGGGGGGGCTATGTGTGTGGAGGTGCAGGGAGTACAGTGTGATGTATTACAGAGGGGGGGGCTATGTGTGTGGGGGTGCAGGGAGTACAGTGTGATGTATTACAGAGGGGGGGGCTATGTGTGGGGGGGTGCAGGGAGTACAGTGTGATGTATTACAGAGGGGGGGGGCTATGTGTGGGGGGGTGCAGGGAGTACAGTGTGATGTATTACAGAGGGGGGGGCTATGTGTGTGGGGGTGCAGGGAGTACAGTGTGATGTATTACAGAGGGGGGGGGCTATGTGTGTGGGGGTGCAGGGAGTACAGTGTGATGTATTACAGAGGGGGGGGGCTATGTGTGTGGGGGTGCAGGGAGTACAGTGTGATGTATTACAGAGGGGGGGGGGCTATGTGTGTGGGGGTGCAGGGAGTACAGTGTGATGTATTACAGAGGGGGGGCTATGTGTGTGGGGGGCAGGGAGTACAGTGTGATGTATTACAGAGGGGGGGGGCTATGTGGGGGGGGGTGCAGGGAGTACAGTGTGATGTATTACAGAGGGGGGGCTATGTGTGTGTGGGTGCAGGGAGTACAGTGTGATGTATTACAGAGGGGGGGGCTATGTGTGGGGGGGGTGCAGGGAGTACAGTGTGATGTATTACAGAGGGGGGGGCTATGTGTGGGGGGGGTGCAGGGAGTACAGTGTGATGTATTACAGAGGGGGGGGCTATGTGTTGGGGTGCAGGGAGTACAGTGTGATGTATTACAGAGGGGGGGGCTATGTGTGGGGGTGCAGGGAGTACAGTGTGATGTATTACAGAGGGGGGGGCTATGTGTGTGGGGGCAGGGAGTACAGTGTGATGTATTACAGAGGGGGGGGGCTATGTGTGTGGGGTGCAGGGAGTACAGTGTGATGTATTACAGAGGGGGGGCTATGTGTGGGGGGGGTGCAGGGAGTACAGTGTGATGTATTACAGAGGGGGGGCTATGTGTGGGGTGCAGGGAGTACAGTGTGATGTATTACAGAGGGGGGGCTATGTGTGGGGGGGGGGTGCAGGGAGTACAGTGTGATGTATTACAGAGGGGGGGGCTATGTGTGGGGGTGCAGGGAGTACAGTGTGATGTATTACAGAGGGGGGGGCTATGTGTGTGGGGGGTGCAGGGAGTACAGTGTGATGTATTACAGAGGGGGGGGCTATGTGTGGGGGTGCAGGGAGTACAGTGTGATGTATTACAGAGGGGGGGGGGCTATGTGTGTGGGGGGTGCAGGGAGTACAGTGTGATGTATTACAGAGGGGGGGGGCGATGTGTGGGGGGGTGCAGGGAGTACAGTGTGATGTATTACAGAGGGGGGGCTATGTGGGGGGGGTGCAGGGAGTACAGTGTGATGTATTACAGAGGGGGGGGGGCTATGTGTGGGGGGGGTGCAGGGAGTACAGTGTGATGTATTACAGAGGGGGGGGCTATGTGTGTGTGGGGTGCAGGGAGTACAGTGTGATGTATTACAGAGGGGGGGGCTATGTGGGGGGGGTGCAGGGAGTACAGTGTGATGTATTACAGAGGGGGGGGCTATATGTGTGGGGGGGGTGCAGGGAGTACAGTGTGATGTATTACAGAGGGGGGGGGTATGTGTGGGGTGCAGGGAGTACAGTGTGATGTATTACAGAGGGGGGGGGGCTATGTGTGGGGGGTGCAGGGAGTACAGTGTGATGTATTACAGAGGGGGGGGGCTATGTGTTGGGGTGCAGGGAGTACAGTGTGATGTATTACAGAGGGGGGGGCTATGTGTGGGGGGGTGCAGGGAGTACAGTGTGATGTATTACAGAGGGGGGGGCTATGTGTTGGGGTGCAGGGAGTACAGTGTGATGTATTACAGAGGGGGGGGCTATGTGTGGGGGGTGCAGGGAGTACAGTGTGATGTATTACAGAGGGGGGGGCTATGTGTTGGGGTGCAGGGAGTACAGTGTGATGTATTACAGAGGGGGGGCTATGTGTGGGGGGGTGCAGGGAGTACAGTGTGATGTATTACAGAGGGGGGGGGCTATGTGTGTGGGGGGCAGGGAGTACAGTGTGATGTATTACAGAGGGGGGGGGCTATGTGTGGGGGGTGCAGGGAGTACAGTGTGATGTATTACAGTGGGGGGGGCTATGTGTGGGGGTGCAGGGAGTACAGTGTGATGTATTACAGAGGGGGGGGGCTATGTGTGGGGGGTGCAGGGAGTACAGTGTGATGTATTACAGAGGGGGGGGCTATGTGTGTGGGGGTGCAGGGAGTACAGTGTGATGTATTACAGAGGGGGGGGGCTATGTGTGGGGGGTGCAGGGAGTACAGTGTGATGTATTACAGAGGGGGGGGCTATGTGTGCGGGGGGTGCAGGGAGTACAGTGTGATGTATTACAGAGGGGGGGGCTATGTGTGGGGGGGTGCAGGGAGTACAGTGTGATGTATTACAGAGGGGGGGGGCTATGTGTGGGGGGTGCAGGGAGTACAGTGTGATGTATTACAGAGGGGGGGGGATATGTGTGTGGGGTGCAGGGAGTACAGTGTGATGTATTACAGAGGGGGGGGGCTATGTGTGGGGGGTGCAGGGAGTACAGTGTGATGTATTACAGTGGGGGGGGCTATGTGTGGGGGGTGCAGGGAGTACAGTGTGATGTATTACAGAGGGGGGGGGCTATGTGTGGGGGGTGCAGGGAGTACAGTGTGATGTATTACAGAGGGGGGGGCTATGTGTGGGGGGTGCAGGGAGTACAGTGTGATGTATTACAGAGGGGGGGGGCTATGTGTGTGGGGGTGCAGGGAGTACAGTGTGATGTATTACAGAGGGGGGCTATATGTGTGGGGGGTGCAGGGAGTACAGTGTGATGTATTACAGAGGGGGGGGGCTATGTGTGTGGGGGGGGGGGTGCAGGGAGTACAGTGTGATATATTACAGAGGGGGGGGGGGGATGTGGGGGGTGCAGGGAGTACAGTGTGATGTATTACAGAGGGGGGGGCTATGTGTGTGGGGGTGCAGGGAGTACAGTGTGATGTATTACAGAGGGGGGGGGCTATGTGTGTGGGGGGGGCAGGGAGTACAGTGTGATATATTACAGAGGGGGGGGGGTATGTGGGGGGTGCAGGGAGTACAGTGTGATGTATTACAGAGGGGGGGGCTATGTGTGTGGGGGTGCAGGGAGTACAGTGTGATGTATTACAGAGGGGGGGGCTATGTGTGGGGGGGTGCAGGGAGTACAGTGTGATGTATTACAGAGGGGGGGGGCTATGTGTGGGGGGGTGCAGGGAGTACAGTGTGATGTATTACAGAGGGGGGGGGCTATGTGTGGGGGTGCAGGGAGTACAGTGTGATGTATTACAGAGGGGGGGGCTATGTGTGGGGGTGCAGGGAGTACAGTGTGATATATTACAGAGGGGGGGGGCTATGTGTGGGGGGGTGCAGGGAGTACAGTGTGATGTATTACAGAGGGGGGGGGCTATGTGTGGGGGTGCAGGGAGTACAGTGTGATGTATTACAGAGGGGGGGGGCTATGTGTGGGGGTGCAGGGAGTACAGTGTGATGTATTACAGAGGGGGGGGCTATGTGTGTGGGGGTGCAGGGAGTACAGTGTGATGTATTACAGAGGGGGGGGGGCTATGTGTGGGGGGGTGCAGGGAGTACAGTGTGATGTATTACAGAGGGGGGGGCTATGTGTGTGGGGGTGCAGGGAGTACAGTGTGATGTATTACAGAGGGGGGGGGGCTATGTGTGGGGGGTGCAGGGAGTACAGTGTGATGTATTACAGAGGGGGGGGCTATGTGTGGGGGGGTGCAGGGAGTACAGTGTGATGTATTACAGAGGGGGGGGCTATGTGTGTGGGGGTGCAGGGAGTACAGTGTGATGTATTACAGAGGGGGGGGGCTATGTGTGGGGGGTGCAGGGAGTACAGTGTGATGTATTACAGAGGGGGGGGCTATGTGTGTGGGGGGGGGTGCAGGGAGTACAGTGTGATGTATTACAGAGGGGGGGCTATATGTGTGGGGGGTGCAGGGAGTACAGTGTGATGTATTACAGAGGGGGGGGCTATGTGTGTGGGGGGGGGGTGCAGGGAGTACAGTGTGATGTATTACAGAGGGGGGGGCTATGTGTGTGGGGGTGCAGGGAGTACAGTGTGATGTATTACAGAGGGGGGGGCTATGTGTGTGGGGGGGGGGTGCAGGGAGTACAGTGTGATGTATTACAGAGGGGGGGGCTATGTGTGTGGGGTGCAGGGAGTACAGTGTGATGTATTACAGAGGGGGGGGCTATGTGTGTGGGGGGGGGGTGCAGGGAGTACAGTGTGATGTATTACAGAGGGGGGGGGCTATGTGTGTGGGGGGTGCAGGGAGTACAGTGTGATGTATTACAGAGGGGGGGGCTATGTGTGTGGGGGGCAGGGAGTACAGTGTGATGTATTACAGAGGGGGGCTATGTGTGGGGGGGTGCAGGGAGTACAGTGTGATGTATTACAGAGGGGGGGGGCTATGTGTGTGGGGTGCAGGGAGTACAGTGTGATGTATTACAGAGGGGGGGGCTATGTGGGGGGTGCAGGGAGTACAGTGTGATGTATTACAGAGGGGGGGCTATGTGTGTGGGGGTGCAGGGAGTACAGTGTGATGTATTACAGAGGGGGGGGCTATGTGTGGGGGGTGCAGGGAGTACAGTGTGATGTATTACAGAGGGGGGGGGCTATGTGTGTGGGGGTGCAGGGAGTACAGTGTGATGTATTACAGAGGGGGGGGGCTATGTGTGTGGGGGTTGCAGGGAGTACAGTGTGATGTATTACAGAGGGGGGGGCTATGTGTGTGTGGGGTGCAGGGAGTACAGTGTGATGTATTACAGAGGGGGGGGGCTATGTGTGGGGGGGTGCAGGGAGTACAGTGTGATGTATTACAGTGGGGGGGGGGGATGTGTGGGGGGTGCAGGGAGTACAGTGTGATGTATTACAGAGGGGGGGCTATGTGTGGGGTGCAGGGAGTACAGTGTGATGTATTACAGAGGGGGGGGGCTATGTGTGGGGGTGCAGGGAGTACAGTGTGATGTATTACAGAGGGGGGGCTATGTGTGTGGGGGCAGGGAGTACAGTGTGATGTATTACAGAGGGGGGGCTATGTGGGGGGGGTGCAGGGAGTACAGTGTGATGTATTACAGAGGGGGGGGGCTATGTGTGTGGGGGTGCAGGGAGTACAGTGTGATGTATTACAGAGGGGGGGGCTATGTGTGTGGAGGTGCAGGGAGTACAGTGTGATGTATTACAGAGGGGGGGCTATGTGTGTGGGGGTGCAGGGAGTACAGTGTGATGTATTACAGAGGGGGGGGGCTATGTGTGGGGGGGTGCAGGGAGTACAGTGTGATGTATTACAGAGGGGGGGGCTATGTGTGGGGGGGTGCAGGGAGTACAGTGTGATGTATTACAGAGGGGGGGGGCTATGTGTGTGGGGGTGCAGGGAGTACAGTGTGATGTATTACAGAGGGGGGGGGCTATGTGTGTGGGGGGCAGGGAGTACAGTGTGATGTATTACAGAGGGGGGGGGCTATGTGTGTGGGGTGCAGGGAGTACAGTGTGATGTATTACAGAGGGGGGCTATGTGTGTGGGGGTGCAGGGAGTACAGTGTGATGTATTACAGAGGGGGGGCTATGTGTGTGGGGGGGGTGCAGGGAGTACAGTGTGATGTATTACAGAGGGGGGGGGCTATGTGTGTGGGGTGCAGGGAGTACAGTGTGATGTATTACAGAGGGGGGGGGCTATGTGTGTGGGGTGCAGGGAGTACAGTGTGATGTATTACAGAGGGGGGGCTATGTGTGTGGGGGTGCAGGGAGTACAGTGTGATGTATTACAGAGGGGGGGGCTATGTGTGGGGTGCAGGGAGTACAGTGTGATGTATTACAGAGGGGGGGCTATGTGTGGGGGGGGTGCAGGGAGTACAGTGTGATGTATTACAGAGGGGGGGGCTATGTGTGGGGTGCAGGGAGTACAGTGTGATGTATTACAGAGGGGGGCTATGTGTGGGGGGGGGTGCAGGGAGTACAGTGTGATGTATTACAGAGGGGGGGGCTATGTGTGGGGGTGCAGGGAGTACAGTGTGATGTATTACAGAGGGGGGGGGGCTATGTGTGTGGGGGTGCAGGGAGTACAGTGTGATGTATTACAGAGGGGGGGGGGGCTATGTGTGTGGGGGGTGCAGAGATACAGTGTGATGTATTACAGAGGGGGGGGGGGTATGTGTGTGGGGGGTGCAGGGAGTACAGTGTGATGTATTACAGAGGGGGGGGGGCTATGTGTGTGGGGGGGTGCAGGGAGTACAGTGTGATGTATTACAGAGGGGGGGGGTATGTGTGGGGGTGCAGGGAGTACAGTGTGATGTATTACAGAGGGGGGGGGGCTATGTGTGGGGGGGCGGGGAGTACAGCGCGATGTATGATCTGTGGCTGTACACTGCGGCTGTATGATTTGTGGCTGTATAGTGCTTCTGTACATTTTGGCTGTATGATTTGTGGCTGTACAGTGTGGCTGTATTATTTGCGGCTGTACAGTGCGGCTGTATGATCTGTGGTTGTAAAGTGCGGCTGTATGAACTGTGGCTGTACAGTGCGGCTGTATGATTTGTGGCTGTGCAGTGCGGCTGTATTTGTGGCTGTACACTGCGGCTGTATGATCTGTGACTGTACAGTGCGTCTGTATGATTTGTGGCTATACAGGGTGGCTGTATGATTTGTGGCTGTACAGTGCGGCTGTATGATCTGTGGATGTACAGTGCGGCTGTATGATTTGTGGCTGTACAGTGCCGCTGTATGATTTGTGGCTGTACAGTGCGGCTGTATGATTTGTGGCTGTATAGTGCGACTGTACATTTTGGCTGTATGATTTGTGGCTGTACAGTGCGGCTGTATGATTTGTGGCTGTACAGTGCAGCTGTATGATTTGTGGCTGTACAGTGCGGGTGTATGATCTGTGGCTGTATGATCTGTGGTTGTACAGTGCGACTGTATGATTTGTGGCTGTACAGTGCGGCTGTATGATCTGCGGCTGTATGATCTGTGGTTGTATAGTGCGCCTGTATGATTTGTGGCTGTACAGTGCGGCTGTATGATTTGTGGCTGTACAGTGCTTCTGCATAATCTGCGGCTGTATAATTTGTGGCTGTACAGTGCGGCTGTATGATTTGTGGCTGTACAGTGCGGCTGTATGATCTGCTTCTGTACAGTTCGGCTGTATGATCCGTGGTTGTACAGTGCGGCTGTATGATTTGTGGCTGTACAGTGCGGCTGTATGATTTCTGGTTGTACAGTGCGGCTGTATGATCTGTGGCTGTACAGTGCGGCTGTATGATTTGCTGCTGTACAGTGCGGCTGTATGATCTGTGGTTGTACAGTGTGGCTGTACAGTGCGGCTGTATGATTTGTGGCTGTACAGTGCGGCTGTACATTTTGGCTGTATGATTTGTGGCTGTACAGTGCGGCTGTATGATTTGTGGCTATAAAGTGCGGCTGTATGATTTGTGGCTGTACAGTGTGGCTGTATGATTTGTGGCTGTATAGTGTGGCTGTACATTTTGGCTGTATGATTTGTGGCTGTACAGTGCGGCTGTATGATTTGTGGCTGTACAGTGTGGCGGTATGATCTGTGGTTGTACAGTGCGGCGGTATGATTTGTGGCTGTACAGTGCGGCTGTATGATCTTTGGCTGTACAGTGCGACTGTATGATATGCGGCTGTACAGTGCGGCTGTATGATTTGTGGCTGTACAGTGCGGCTGTATGATTTGTGGCTGTACAATGCGGCTGTATGATTTGTGGCTGTACAGTGCGGCTGTATGATCTGTGGCTGTATGATCTGTGGCTGTACAGTGCGGCTGTATGATGTGCGGCTGTATGATCTGTGGCTGTACACTGACTGCCTCTGTCCCATCGTCGTCTTCATTGTCTGTGCACTTTGCACCTTCTCATCTTTTATTGGGTCTGAGTAAACAGATTGTATCTCCACTATTGGTTTGGGCTCAGAGTAATAGCAGAAAGTGGCAGCACGGCTGCTCACGCTCAGATCGTCACTTAATGACAGGGAGATTGCCGCCTCATTACGCTGCATCTGATTTAATTAACGGTTGAGATGTTAACGCAGCTGATAAGAGACGCTCTGCGGAGGCTGCAGGTTATCCTCATTCTACTGTCCAGTGCACTTCCCAATAGCATCTCCCAGAGAGCGCCCCCACACTGCGCAGTGTCCTCCTGGTGGCATTTCTATCCTGCTGCTCAAATGTAAGAACTACAGGGACACCTCCTTAATGCAGCATGTATAGTTGTGGGGTTTGCCCCCTCAGACACTAGTGCCGTGGTGTTTCAGCTATACTCTGTGGTACACAGAAGCTATCTAGGACCTGAAGGTTTAGCCTGTGCTTTTCTTTATAAACAGCGCCCCTACTGTGTGTGGTCATGTCTGGTATTGCAGCCTCACCTGCCGTACCTGCAGGAAGCCCATCCCACTAACCTCAGGCAGTCCCCCTTGCCTGCTGAGCTTACAATCTACTTGGGTTGTCAGGATTGCAGTCAGTAAAGTCGTTGGTTTCTCCCTCCATCATGCGCTGATGTTTGTGCACAGTGTTGCAGTGCCGTCTCCGCTGTAGTTTATTGTTCTGTGTCTTATGTGCTCACTTTATTATTGTATTGCATTTATATAGGAGAATCGGAGGTAAAAGGACTACGGAAGTCTCTGCTCCGGCCTCTGTGCACAAGTCTCTGCTCCGGCCTCTGTGCACAAGTCTCTGCTCTGGCCTCTGTGCACAAGTCTTTGCTCCGGCCTCTGTGCACAAGTCTTTGCTCCGGCCTCTGTGCACAAGTCTCTGCTCTGGCCTCTGTGCACAAGTCTCTGCTCTGGCCTCTGTGCACAAGTCTCTGCTCCGGCCTCTGTGCACAAGTCTCTGCTCTGGCCCCTCTGTGCCAGCAGTACTCTAAGTCCTCGGCTCTGGCCTCTGCTGCAGCAGTCTCTTCTGCTTCCCGGCCTCTGTGCACAAGTCTCTTGCACCGGCCTCTGTGCACCAGTCTCTGCACCGGCCTCTGTGCACCAGTCT
>NW_027209373.1:0-25565 GCF_027789765.1 Dendropsophus ebraccatus | reverse complement strand
AATAACCCACCTGATATGCGCTCCACACAATTGAATAGAGACGCCGTTGATTTTCTATGGGAATTGCAGAAATGACTTCTAAGCCTCAAAATAATGACTTTTTTTCCTAAGGTGGTAGGAATGAAACTCAGTGCGGGCTGGATGGGGTCCCCCCTGGGCACCGCAGACCTAAGCTTGTTTAACTCCTACCTCTTAAAGGGACCGAGAAAAAATGACCTTTTCTGCACTCCAATGTAAGTCAATGGGGCGATTTTTTGGCTATGTGCTAGAAATGAAATTCAGTGCGGATTGGATGACAGGCACCCTAGGCACCCAGGATCGGCTTTAGTTTCACGTGTATCTCTTAAGCCGGCAGAGAAAATCCCACCTGATATGCGCTCCACACAATTGAATAGAGACGCCAGTTGATTTTCTATGGGAATTGCAGAAATGACTTCTAAGCCTCAAAATAATGACTTTTTTTCCTAAGGTGGTAGGAATGAAACTCAGTGCGGGCTGGATGGGGTCCCCCCTGGGCACCGCAGACCTAAGCTTGTTTAACTCCTACCTCTTAAAGGGACCGAGAAAAAATGACCTTTTCTGCACTCCAATGTAAGTCAATGGGGCGATTTTTTGGCTATGTGCTAGAAATGAAATTCAGTGCGGATTGGATGACAGGCACCCTAGGCACCCAGGATCGGCTTTAGTTTCACGTGTATCTCTTAAGCCGGCAGAGAAAACCCACCTGATATGCGCTCCACACAATTGAATTAGAGACGCCGTTGATTTTCTATGGGAATTGCAGAAATGACTTCTAAGCCTCAAAATAATGACTTTTTTTCCTAAGGTGGTAGGAATGAAACTCAGTGCGGGCTGGATGGGGTCCCCCCTGGGCACCGCAGACCTAAGCTTGTTTAACTCCTACCTCTTAAAGGGACCGAGAAAAAATGACCTTTTCTGCACTCCAATGTAAGTCAATGGGGCGATTTTTTGGCTATGTGCTAGAAATGAAATTCAGTGCGGATTGGATGACAGGCACCCTAGGCACCCAGGATCGGCTTTAGTTTCACGTGTATCTCTTAAGCCGGCAGAGAAAACCCACCTGATATGCGCTCCACACAATTGAATAGAGACGCCGTTGATTTTCTATGGGAATTGCAGAAATGACTTCTAAGCCTCAAAATAATGACTTTTTTTCCTAAGGTGGTAGGAATGAAACTCAGTGCGGGCTGGATGGGGTCCCCCCTGGGCACCGCAGACCTAAGCTTGTTTAACTCCTACCTCTTAAAGGGACCGAGAAAAAATGACCTTTTCTGCACTCCAATGTAAGTCAATGGGGCGATTTTTTGGCTATGTGCTAGAAATGAAATTCAGTGCGGATTGGATGACAGGCACCCTAGGCACCCAGGATCGGCTTTAGTTTCACGTGTATCTCTTAAGCCGGCAGAGAAAATCCACCTGATATGCGCTCCACACAATTGAATAGAGACGCCATTGATTTTCTATGGGAATTGCAGAAATGACTTCTAAGCCTCAAAATAATGACTTTTTTTCCTAAGGTGGTAGGAATGAAACTCAGTGTGGGCTGGATGGGGTCCCCCCTGGGCACCGCAGACCTAAGCTTGTTTAACTCCTACCTCTTAAAGGGACCGAGAAAAAATGACCTTTTCTGCACTCCAATGTAAGTCAATGGGGCGATTTTTTGGCTATGTGCTAGAAATGAAATTCAGTGCGGATTGGATGACAGGCACCCTAGGCACCCAGGATCGGCTTTAGTTTCACGTGTATCTCTTAAGCCGGCAGAGAAAACCCACCTGATATGCGCTCCACACAATTGAATTAGAGACGCCGTTGATTTTCTATGGGAATTGCAGAAATGACTTCTAAGCCTCAAAATAATGACTTTTTTTCCTAAGGTGGTAGGAATGAAACTCAGTGCGGGCTGGATGGGGTCCCCCCTGGGCACCGCAGACCTAAGCTTGTTTAACTCCTACCTCTTAAAGGGACCGAGAAAAAATGACCTTTTCTGCACTCCAATGTAAGTCAATGGGGCGATTTTTTGGCTATGTGCTAGAAATGAAATTCAGTGCGGATTGGATGACAGGCACCCTAGGCACCCAGGATCGGCTTTAGTTTCACGTGTATCTCTTAAGCCGGCAGAGAAAATCCACCTGATATGCGCTCCACACAATTGAATAGAGACGCCATTGATTTTCTATGGGAATTGCAGAAATGACTTCTAAGCCTCAAAATAATGACTTTTTTTCCTAAGGTGGTAGGAATGAAACTCAGTGTGGGCTGGATGGGGTCCCCCCTGGGCACCGCAGACCTAAGCTTGTTTAACTCCTACCTCTTAAAGGGACCGAGAAAAAATGACCTTTTCTGCACTCCAATGTAAGTCAATGGGGCGATTTTTTGGCTATGTGCTAGAAATGAAATTCAGTGCGGATTGGATGACAGGCACCCTAGGCACCCAGGATCGGCTTTAGTTTCACGTGTATCTCTTAAGCCGGCAGAGAAAATCCACCTGATATGCGCTCCACACAATTGAATAGAGACGCCATTGATTTTCTATGGGAATTGCAGAAATGTACTTCTAAGCCTCAAAATAATGACTTTTTTTCCTAAGGTGGTAGGAATGAAACTCAGTGTGGGCTGGATGGGGTCCCCCCTGGGCACCGCAGACCTAAGCTTGTTTAACTCCTACCTCTTAAAGGGACCGAGAAAAAATGACCTTTTCTGCACTCCAATGTAAGTCAATGGGGCGATTTTTTGGCTATGTGCTAGAAATGAAATTCAGTGCGGATTGGATGACAGGCACCCTAGGCACCCAGGATCGGCTTTAGTTTCACGTGTATCTCTTAAGCCGGCAGAGAAAACCCACCTGATATGCGCTCCACACAATTGAATTAGAGACGCCGTTGATTTTCTATGGGAATTGCAGAAATGACTTCTAAGCCTCAAAATAATGACTTTTTTTCCTAAGGTGGTAGGAATGAAACTCAGTGCGGGCTGGATGGGGTCCCCCCTGGGCACCGCAGACTCTAAGCTTGTTTAACTCCTACCTCTTAAAGGGACCGAGAAAAAATGACCTTTTCTGCACTCCAATGTAAGTCAATGGGGCGATTTTTTGGCTATGTGCTAGAAATGAAATTCAGTGCGGATTGGATGACAGGCACCCTAGGCACCCAGGATCGGCTTTAGTTTCACGTGTATCTCTTAAGGCGGCAGAGAAAATCCACCTGATATGCGCTCCACACAATTGAATAGAGACGCCATTGATTTTCTATGGGAATTGCAGAAATGACTTCTAAGCCTCAAAATAATGACTTTTTTTCCTAAGGTGGTAGGAATGAAACTCAGTGTGGGCTGGATGGGGTCCCCCCTGGGCACCGCAGACCTAAGCTTGTTTAACTCCTACCTCTTAAAGGGACCGAGAAAAAATGACCTTTTCTGCACTCCAATGTAAGTCAATGGGGCGATTTTTTGGCTATGTGCTAGAAATGAAATTCAGTGCGGATTGGATGACAGGCACCCTAGGCACCCAGGATCGGCTTTAGTTTCACGTGTATCTCTTAAGTCGGCAGAGAAAACCCACCTGATATGCGCTCCACACAATTGAATTAGAGACGCCGTTGATTTTCTATGGGAATTGCAGAAATGACTTCTAAGCCTCAAAATAATGACTTTTTTCCTAAGGTGGTAGGAATGAAACTCAGTGCGGGCTGGATGGGGTCCCCCTTGGGCACCGCAGACCTAAGCTTGTTTAACTCCTACCTCTTAAAGGGACCGAGAAAAAAATGACCTTTTCTGCACTCCAATGTAAGTCAATGGGCGATTTTTTGGCTATGTGCTAGAAATGAAATTCAGTGCGGATTGGATGACAGGCACCCTAGGCACGCAGGATCGGCTTTAGTTTCACGTGTATCTCTTAAGCCGGCAGAGAGAATCCACCTGATATGCGCTCCACACAATTGAATAGAGACGCCATTGATTTTCTATGGGAATTGCAGAAATGACTTCTAAGCCTCAAAATAATGACTTTTTTCCTAAGGTTGTAGGAATGAAACTCAGTGTGGGCTGTATGGGGTCCCCCCTGGGCACCGCAGACCTAAGCTTGTTTAACTCCTACCTCTTAAAGGGACCGAGAAAAAATGACCTTTTCTGCACTCCAATGTAAGTCAATGGGGCGATTTTTTGGCTATGTGCTAGAAATGAAATTCAGTGCGGAATGGATGACAGGCACCCTAGGCACCCAGGATCGGCTTTAGTTTCACGTGTATCTCTTAAGCCGGCAGAGAAAATCCACCTGATATGCTCTCCACACAATTGAATAGAGACGCCATTGATTTTCTATGGGAATTGCAGAAATGTCTTCTAAGCCTCAAAATAATGACTTTTTTTCCTAAGGTGGTAGGAATGAAACTCAGTGAGGGCTGGATGGGGTCCCCCCTGGGCACCGCAGACCTAAGCTTGTTTAACTCCTACCTCTTAAAGGGACCGAGAAAAAATGACCTTTTCTGCACTCCAATGTAAGTCAATGGGGCGATTTTTTGGCTATGTGCTAGAAATGAAATTCAGTGCGGATTGGATGACAGGCACCCTAGGCACCCAGGATCGGCTTTAGTTTCACGTGTATCTCTTAAGCCGGCAGAGAAAACCCACCTGATATGCGCTCCACACAATTGAATTAGAGACGCCGTTGATTTTCTATGGGAATTGCAGAAATGACTTCTAAGCCTCAAAATAATGACTTTTTTTTCCTAAGGTGGTAGGAATGAAACTCAGTGCGGGCTGGATGGGGTCCCCCCTGGGCACCGCAGACCTAAGCTTGTTTAACTCCTACCTCTTAAAGGGACCGAGAAAAAATGACCTTTTCTGCACTCCAATGTAAGTCAATGGGGCGATTTTTTGGCTATGTGCTAGAAATGAAATTCAGTGCGGATTGGATGACAGGCACCCTAGGCACCCAGGATCGGCTTTAGTTTCATGTGTATCTCTTAAGCCGGCAGAGAAAACCCACCTGATATGCGCTCCACACAATTGAATTAGAGACGCCGTTGATTTTCTATGGGAATTGCAGAAATGACTTCTAAGCCTCAAAATAATGACTTTTTTTTCCTAAGGTGGTAGGAATGAAACTCAGTGCGGGCTGGATGGGGTCCCCCTTGGGCACCGCAGACCTAAGCTTGTTTAACTCCTACCTCTTAAAGGGACCGAGAAAAAATGACCTTTTCTGCACTCCAATGTAAGTCAATGGGGCGATTTTTTGGCTATGTGCTAGAAATGAAATTCAGTGCGGATTGGATGACAGGCACCCTAGGCACGCAGGATCGGCTTTAGTTTCACGTGTATCTCTTAAGCCGGCAGAGAGAATCCACCTGATATGCGCTCCACACAATTGAATAGAGACGCCATTGATTTTCTATGGGAATTGCAGAAATGACTTCTAAGCCTCAAAATAATGACTTTTTTTCCTAAGGTTGTAGGAATGAAACTCAGTGTGGGCTGTATGGGGTCCCCCCTGGGCACCGCAGACCTAAGCTTGTTTAACTCCTACCTCTTAAAGGGACCGAGAAAAAATGACCTTTTCTGCACTCCAATGTAAGTCAATGGGGCGATTTTTTGGCTATGTGCTAGAAATGAAATTCAGTGCGGATTGGATGACAGGCACCCTAGGCACCCAGGATCGGCTTTAGTTTCACGTGTATCTCTTAAGCCGGCAGAGAAAATCCACCTGATATGCTCTCCACACAATTGAATAGAGACGCCATTGATTTTCTATGGGAATTGCAGAAATGTCTTCTAAGCCTCAAAATAATGACTTTTTTTCCTAAGGTGGTAGGAATGAAACTCAGTGAGGGCTGGATGGGGTCCCCCCTGGGCACCGCAGACCTAAGCTTGTTTAACTCCTACCTCTTAAAGGGACCGAGAAAAAATGACATTTTCTGCACTCCAATGTAAGTCAATGGGCGATTTTTTTGGCTATGTGCTAGAAATGAAATTCAGTGCGGATTGGATGACAGGCACCCTAGGCACCCAGGATCGGCTTTAGTTTCACGTGTATCTCTTAAGCCGGCAGAGAAAACCCACCTGATATGCGCTCCACACAATTGAATTAGAGACGCCGTTGATTTTCTATGGGAATTGCAGAAATGACTTCTAAGCCTCAAAATAATGACTTTTTTTCCTAAGGTGGTAGGAATGAAACTCAGTGCGGGCTGGATGGGGTCCCCCCTGGGCACCGCAGACCTAAGCTTGTTTAACTCCTACCTCTTAAAGGGACCGAGAAAAAATGACCTTTTCTGCACTCCAATGTAAGTCAATGGGGCGATTTTTTGGCTATGTGCTAGAAATGAAATTCAGTGCGGATTGGATGACAGGCACCCTAGGCACCCAGGATCGGCTTTAGTTTCATGTGTATCTCTTAAGCCGGCAGAGAAAACCCACCTGATATGCGCTCCACACAATTGAATTAGAGACGCCGTTGATTTTCTATGGGAATTGCAGAAATGACTTCTAAGCCTCAAAATAATGACTTTTTTTCCTAAGGTGGTAGGAATGAAACTCAGTGCGGGCTGGATGGGGTCCCCCTTGGGCACCGCAGACCTAAGCTTGTTTAACTCCTACCTCTTAAAGGGACCGAGAAAAAATGACCTTTTCTGCACTCCAATGTAAGTCAATGGGGCGATTTTTTGGCTATGTGCTAGAAATGAAATTCAGTGCGGATTGGATGACAGGCACCCTAGGCACCCAGGATCGGCTTTAGTTTCACGTGTATCTCTTAAGCCGGCAGAGAAAATCCACCTGATATGCGCTCCACACAATTGAATAGAGACGCCATTGATTTTCTATGGGAATTGCAGAAATGTCTTCTAAGCCTCAAAATAATGACTTTTTTTCCTAAGGTGGTAGGAATGAAACTCAGTGTGGGCTGGATGGGGTCCCCCCTGGGCACCGCAGACCTAAGCTTGTTTAACTCCTACCTCTTAAAGGGACCGAGAAAAAATGACCTTTTCTGCACTCCAATGTAAGTCAATGGGGCGATTTTTTGGCTATGTGCTAGAAATGAAATTCAGTGCGGATTGGATGACAGGCACCCTAGGCACCCAGGATCGGCTTTAGTTTCACGTGTATCTCTTAAGCCGGCAGAGAAAATCCACCTGATATGCGCTCCACACAATTGAATAGAGACGCCATTGATTTTCTATGGGAATTGCAGAAATGTCTTCTAAGCCTCAAAATAATGACTTTTTTTCCTAAGGTGGTAGGAATGAAACTCAGTGTGGGCTGGATGGGGTCCCCCCTGGGCACCGCAGACCTAAGCTTGTTTAACTCCTACCTCTTAAAGGGACCGAGAAAAAATGACCTTTTCTGCACTCCAATGTAAGTCAATGGGGCGATTTTTTGGCTATGTGCTAGAAATGAAATTCAGTGCGGATTGGATGACAGGCACCCTAGGCACCCAGGATCGGCTTTAGTTTCACGTGTATCTCTTAAGCCGGCAGAGAAAATCCACCTGATATGCGCTCCACACAATTGAATAGAGACGCCATTGATTTTCTATGGGAATTGCAGAAATGTCTTCTAAGCCTCAAAATAATGACTTTTTTTCCTAAGGTGGTAGGAATGAAACTCAGTGTGGGCTGGATGGGGTCCCCCCTGGGCACCGCAGACCTAAGCTTGTTTAACTCCTACCTCTTAAAGGGACCGAGAAAAAATGACCTTTTCTGCACTCCAATGTAAGTCAATGGGGCGATTTTTTGGCTATGTGCTAGAAATGAAATTCAGTGCGGATTGGATGACAGGCACCCTAGGCACCCAGGATCGGCTTTAGTTTCACGTGTATCTCTTAAGCCGGCAGAGAAAACCCACCTGATATGCGCTCCACACAATTGAATTAGAGACGCCGTTGATTTTCTATGGGAATTGCAGAAATGACTTCTAAGCCTCAAAATAATGACTTTTTTTCCTAAGGTGGTAGGAATGAAACTCAGTGCGGGCTGGATGGGGTCCCCCCTGGGCACCGCAGACCTAAGCTTGTTTAACTCCTACCTCTTAAAGGGACCGAGAAAAAATGACCTTTTCTGCACTCCAATGTAAGTCAATGGGGCGATTTTTTGGCTATGTGCTAGAAATGAAATTCAGATTATATATTGTTGCACTAGGCAACGATTACTGGTTTCCCTATGGAATTAAAACTTAACTTTTATTTGTTCATTGAAACTTAGTAACTACAACAAAGTGCTGATATTTACAGTGCTATATATAAAAATAGGTAGCAGCTATGGGTTCAGCCGAAGTATAGTGATCAGTTATTAGATATGTATAGGCGCTGTTCACATGCGCGCAGTATGCGATAGTTCAGCATAGACAGCGCTGGTTGGGTCACTTTCCAGACTTGGAGAAAGTGCAGTGTCCCCTTATGAATATAGAGGTATATTTGCAATAGAGTGTTGCAAATGAAAAGTTATGCGATCTCAGACTGATCGCGGTAGGTGGACGGGAGAACAGCGCCCTATATACATTACACTCAAAATGGAGCTACTGTGGAAAATAGTGTGCTAAGACCGCCGGCCAGTCTTACATTGAATCAGTGCTCATGTGATGCGGTGTTAATGTATTTAGTAGTGCGCATACAGCAGTATGAAAGGGCATATGCACCTATATCGCAGCAGTTGAGAACAATAGCACAGGCAGAAATCAGTGCTATGCTATCTGCATGAGGTCTGCAGAACTGAGTATCAGAGGGCTAAGATGCCGTAAGTGTTAACTGAAGGATGCTGTATGCGTGACACTTCAGATACAGATGGCTGTCTAAAGTGTACAGCTATAGAGCTTCACAGCGCTGTGCCGTATCGATCACCGTCAGCATGAACTGTCCGCGGTGTCTAGGCTGCAGCTGTATACTCTCTTGATCAAAGTACTGTAATCACATATACTAATATGTTAAATAATCACAGCCGTGATTTATAGTATGATAGAAGTCGGTTATCACATAGCGCTAACTATAGTTAAAAATCATGCCGGAGAAGCCTGACTAGTTTCGCCAGACACGCTGGCGTTATCAAAGGTGGCATCAACTATAGTTAGCGCTATGTGATAACCGACTTCTATCATACTATAAATCACGGCTGTGATTATTTAACATATTAGTATATGTGATTACAGTACTTTGATCAAGAGAGTATACAGCTGCAGCCTAGACACCGCGGACAGTTCATGCTGACGGTGATCGATACGGCACAGCGCTGTGAAGCTCTATAGCTGTACACTTTAGACAGCCATCTGTATCTGAAGTGTCACGCATACAGCATCCTTCAGTTAACACTTACGGCATCTTAGCCCTCTGATACTCAGTTCTGCAGACCTCATGCAGATAGCATAGCACTGATTTCTGCCTGTGCTATTGTTCTCAACTGCTGCGATATAGGTGCATATGCCCTTTCATACTGCTGTATGCGCACTACTAAATACATTAACACCGCATCACATGAGCACTGATTCAATGTAAGACTGGCCGGCGGTCTTAGCACACTATTTTCCACAGTAGCTCCATTTTGAGTGTAATGTATATAGGGCGCTGTTCTCCCGTCCACCTACCGCGATCAGTCTGAGATCGCATAACTTTTCATTTGCAACACTCTATTGCAAATATACCTCTATATTCATAAGGGGACACTGCACTTTCTCCAAGTCTGGAAAGTGACCCAACCAGCGCTGTCTATGCTGAACTATCGCATACTGCGCGCATGTGAACAGCGCCTATACATATCTAATAACTGATCACTATACTTCGGCTGAACCCATAGCTGCTACCTATTTTTATATATAGCACTGTAAATATCAGCACTTTGTTGTAGTTACTAAGTTTCAATGAACAAATAAAAGTTAAGTTTTAATTCCATAGGGAAACCAGTAATCGTTGCCTAGTGCAACAATATATAATTACTATTAAATTACTGCCTATTGGGATAGGGATCACGTACCCGAATCCTAAAAGAGAGTTATCCCTCTCACTTCCGATCCTATCCCCAGAAACAAATCTGGGATAAGTTTCCTTTATTAGCCATTAAGTGTGTAATGGCAAACTTCCTAGCAAACAAATTGACTCATGAATCCCTCCTAAGTGCGGCAACACAAGTTTTCTCCCTGGGCGACTTACCCTTAAACAGTGTTGACATCAACACTGCCTTTAAGGAGTTACAAAAAACTTATAAGAATTATATCCGATCGTGGTGGGAGATCAGTAGCTTGGAGACATATATTCAGCAAAAACTGGTCTATAGAGGACTACGGATTAACCTCAAACCGAACTCCCATCAGGAAGACACTGAGTTCATGAAGGGATGGTATGAACTAATGACCAGCAATTCTATACTTATGCTAGAATATCTCCTAAAACACGAACGGGACCGTTTTCTCTAAACTAAACACCCAATTAGAAACGCAATTGGAACAAATAAAATTCTTTAGCAGCAACCCTGAATTTACAAATTACGAAACTCGTCTTCAAAGACACCTCGACATCTACCAGTCCGAACTAAAAGAACGCAAACATCGTAAATATATACGAGATAAGAAAGATTTCGATTCTGGGGATATCTACAGGACCACCCACACGTACCCCCAAAGACCTCTTTTCTCCGATCAATCAGAATCTGACTATTCGGGTACTGACGAGTATCCGACACCCGTAAATAACTTCCAACAAGGCAGTTCGACCTGCCAGAGATCAAAATCTAGGAACAGGCATTTTCAAAGGAGACCACGTACACAAAACCCACGTAGTCACCAAGCACCACCACCTCAACAATGGCCTACAGCACAACCAATCACACAATCCCTTGGATCTTCATTACCATCCTTACCCTACAACACATCTCCTGCTTTGACCCAAACACCAGCACCTACCACAATGGCCCCTACTCCTCAAGCCCAGTATCTACCACCTCAACAACATCCACTACCTTCCACTGGCCCACAAATGATCCAACCACCTCTTTTTTTAGGACCGGCACAACTACGGGACAGGAGTCAATGGGCTTACAAGCAAAGGAACCAGCCAACCAACCACAAATATTGAATCTTTCTAAAATCACTTTACTGACTCACGAACTTCAACTATTGGAGAAAGGACTGACTTTCACACCAACTCCCCACTTTGATAAGTTCACGTGGATTAAAGATATCAATCTGTTTGCTCGCAAACTTGCGCTACATAAATTTTTCAAAAATAAACAACAGAATCCAGGAACTTTATCTAGCCGTGAAAGAGAAGCCCTTGAGGCGCTAATGGCACTCGAATCCGAAAACCAAACAGGCACATATTTGTTTTCTGCTCCTGCCTCCACGTTGAAACCCAAATCACTTTTCACTCCCCCTTTGGTCACCCTACATAACATTGATAAATTTGTGAACCTTGTCTGTAATGACATTGAAAAAATCAATGTACAAGTGTCCAGATTCAATCAAAATTTGACACATCAAGAGAATAAAGCCCTCAGGAACTTAACAACCAATGAGGAAATTGTCATTAAACCCTCCGACAAAGGAGGTAACCTCGTAATCATGGACACCCCCGACTATAAACAAATGTGTATGAGACTGCTGAATGACACTAATACCTATGAAGTACTAAAACAAGACCCTACCAAGATGTACCAATTACAACTTCGGGAGATCCTCTTGGAGGCCAAAACATCACTATTAATTACGGATGCAGAGTTTAAGGTTTTATACAACCCGACTCCTACCCTTGCAACCTTTTATTCTCTGCCGAAGATACATAAACAAAAATCACCGATCCCGGGACGACCGATAGTGTCTGGAAATGGCAATCTCACTGAAACAGTCAGCCAGTATATCGACCAAATACTATTTCCATTTGTAGAGACTTTGCCATCATTCCTTAAGGACACCACTTCAACAGTCACCAAACTACAGGACGTCTCAGTGCCTAATAATGTCAAGCTAGCCAGTCTTGACGTAGAGGCCCTTTACACCAGTATCAAGCACGAATTTGGCCTAAGAGCAGTCGAATATTACCTCTCCTCCCGAGGGAACTCTTTCTCTCCCCACAACCATTTTGTTCAAAAAGTACTGCAATTCCTTCTGACACATAATTATTTCGTTTTCAATAAACGATTTTACCTACAGAAAAATGGCACAGCTATGGGCACCAGCTGTGCACCCACATATGCCAACCTCTATCTTGGTTGGTGGGAGGCCACGTTTGTATTCACGGAAGAAATGCAAGAATACACCGACCATGTCATCTTTTGGGGACGCTACATCGATGACATCCTGATTCTTTGGGATGGAGATGTAGCGTCCTTCAATAACTTTGTCAAAGCGTTAAATAACAATCACATTAATCTCTTACTAACAAGCGAAATCCATGACGATTCAATTAATTTCCTGGACCTAACAATAGGCAAAGATTCTAACGGCAATATCACAACCAACATTTACCGAAAACCCACGGCCACCACCAGTTTTTTAAACTGGAATAGCTATCATCCTGCCCCCTTGAAACGCGGAATTCCGATTGGCCAATATCTTCGAGCACGCAGGAACTGTTCCACGGAGGAAACTTTTCTGAAAGAATGCGACACACTGTACGAGAAATTCCGCAGCAGAGGCTACCCTAAACGTGTACTTCACCGCGCCTTTCATAGGGCTAGAACCACGGATCGGACCGAATTACTCAACCCTCGGGCCACCAATACCTCAAAACGACTGATCCGTTGTATTGGAACATATGATGTAGCACACCATGAAATCCGTCAGACCCTGAAACAATATTGGCCAATCCTCCAGGCAGACCCCGACTTAAGAGAAATAATTACCGATACACCTACAATTACCTACCGCAGAGGCAAAAATCTAAAGGACTTTTTGGTGCACAGTCACTTTACAGAGACCAGTACCATGCAATCAGGTACTTGGCTTAAGTCTAAAATCCAGGGATCATACCCATGTGGTACTTGTACCTATTGTAAATTTCTACCGAGAACTAAGTCCTTCCTCAACCCTTCTGACAATCATGAGTATCACATCAGGGAGTTTATTAATTGCCAAACGCAAGGACTAATTTATGCTGCTAAATGTCCCTGCTCACTTTTATATATAGGAAAAACGATCCAACAATTCCGAAACCGTATAGGCTCACATCTGAGCAATATACGAACTAAAACCGACACGAGTATTGCTCGACATATGAACTCAGCCCATGGGGGCAATACCAAGGGACTCACCTTTTGGGGCATCCAAAAGATCACTCTGGGACCACGAAAAGGCAATCTTGATCAGAAGCTTCTCCAAGCTGAAGCCAAATGGATCTTCAGACTAAAGACAATGTCCCCAAATGGGCTAAATGAGGGATTCACATTCACACCGTTCCTATAAATAAATAAACAAACAATAAAATTACTGATACAGTTCTATTTTTAGGTCAAACAGTGTTTTTTTAAAAATTAATTTTTCCAATCTGTTTTCAATTCATATTTTGTGTAATATCATATTACAAAATTGATTCTAGCCTAATATATAGCTCTAAAATCCTTATGGAATTATATTTGTTATTGTAATTATCTTTAGCCTTTAACTATTGAAGACCTAATGCTGTAAAATGTATAACTATTCTTTTAAAACTTTATGATGGCATAATTATTCCATCTAATATACTTCACCGATTCGACTGTGATTCACAGCACTAGTTCCACTTGGTTATCGTCCTAAAGCTCTTTTCTCATTATTTCAATATGACTTAGTTCATTGTCGTGCGCAGCGCAAATAATATGCGCTGTTACCTTCCACAAGTACCTCTGGATTCAGACTAAGTCCACTGACATGCGCGGACGTCCACCCATATGTTGACATCTGAGCCTAAGTCCTTTGACATGCGCAAACTGTCTCATATGCGCAAACCACTGGACATCGGAGTCTAAGTCCTCTGACATGCGCAAACCACGCGCGATAGTATTCTGACATCTAAGTGCAAGCACATGCGCACTAGCATCTGAGCTGTCAAACAACGGCTAGGGGGCGTAGTCTTCACTCCTTCGCGCCAGCCATGTTTGAATAGAAATCATCCTAACCAATCAGAGGCTATAAACGCCGATAACATCCAAGCCTCGATACGATATCCTCCCAGCATAGGTTGACACTGTTTTGACCTGGGGGTCACTCTACAAGCTGAATGTATATAAACCATCTTTAGCTCCACCCCCCTTGATGCCACCTTTGATAACGCCAGCGTGTCTGGCGAAACTAGTCAGGCTTCTCCGGCATGATTTTTAACTATAGTTAGCGCTATGTGATAACCGACTTCTATCATACTATAAATCACGGCTGTGATTATTTAACATATTAGTATATGTGATTACAGTACTTTGATCAAGAGAGTATACAGCTGCAGCCTAGACACCGCGGACAGTTCATGCTGACGGTGATCGATACGGCACAGCGCTGTGAAGCTCTATAGCTGTACACTTTAGACAGCCATCTGTATCTGAAGTGTCACGCATACAGCATCCTTCAGTTAACACTTACGGCATCTTAGCCCTCTGATACTCAGTTCTGCAGACCTCATGCAGATAGCATAGCACTGATTTCTGCCTGTGCTATTGTTCTCAACTGCTGCGATATAGGTGCATATGCCCTTTCATACTGCTGTATGCGCACTACTAAATACATTAACACCGCATCACATGAGCACTGATTCAATGTAAGACTGGCCGGCGGTCTTAGCACACTATTTTCCACAGTAGCTCCATTTTGAGTGTAATGTATATAGGGCGCTGTTCTCCCGTCCACCTACCGCGATCAGTCTGAGATCGCATAACTTTTCATTTGCAACACTCTATTGCAAATATACCTCTATATTCATAAGGGGACACTGCACTTTCTCCAAGTCTGGAAAGTGACCCAACCAGCGCTGTCTATGCTGAACTATCGCATACTGCGCGCATGTGAACAGCGCCTATACATATCTAATAACTGATCACTATACTTCGGCTGAACCCATAGCTGCTACCTATTTTTATATATAGCACTGTAAATATCAGCACTTTGTTGTAGTTACTAAGTTTCAATGAACAAATAAAAGTTAAGTTTTAATTCCATAGGGAAACCAGTAATCGTTGCCTAGTGCAACAATATATAATTACTATTAAATTACTGCCTATTGGGATAGGGATCACGTACCCGAATCCTAAAAGAGAGTTATCCCTCTCACTTCCGATCCTATCCCCAGAAACAAATCTGGGATAAGTTTCCTTTATTAGCCATTAAGTGTGTAATGGCAAACTTCCTAGCAAACAAATTGACTCATGAATCCCTCCTAAGTGCGGCAACACAAGTTTTCTCCCTGGGCGACTTACCCTTAAACAGTGTTGACATCAACACTGCCTTTAAGGAGTTACAAAAAACTTATAAGAATTATATCCGATCGTGGTGGGAGATCAGTAGCTTGGAGACATATATTCAGCAAAAACTGGTCTATAGAGGACTACGGATTAACCTCAAACCGAACTCCCATCAGGAAGACACTGAGTTCATGAAGGGATGGTATGAACTAATGACCAGCAATTCTATACTTATGCTAGAATATCTCCTAAAACACGAACGGACCGTTTTCTCTAAACTCAACACTCAATTAGAAATACAATTGGAACAAATAAAATTCTTTAGCAGCAACCCTGAATTTACAAATTACGAAACTCGTCTTCAAAGACACCTCGACATCTACCAGTCCGAACTTAAAGAACGCAAACATCGTAAATATATACGAGATAAGAAAGATTTCGACTCTGGGGATATCTACAGGACCACCCACACATACTCCCAAAGACCTCTTTTTTCCGACCAATCAGAATCTGACTATTCGGGTACTGACGAGTATCCGACACCTGCGAATAATTTCCAACAAGGCAGTTCGACCCGACAGAGATCAAAATCTAGGAACAGGCATACCCAAAGGAGACCACGTACACAAAACCCACGTAGTCACCAAGCACCACCACCTCAACAATGGCCTATAGTACAACCAATCACACAATCCCTTGGATCTTCATTACCATCCTTACCCTACAACACACCTCCTGTTTTGACTCAAACACTAGCACCTACCACCATGGCCCCTACTCCTCAAGCCCAGTATTTACCACCTCAACAACATCCACCACCTTCCACTGGCTCACAAATGATCCAACCACCTCTTTTTTTAGGACCGGCACAACTACGGGACAGGAGTCAATGGGTTTACAAGCAAAGGAACCAGCCAACCAACCACAAATATTGAATCTCTCTAAAATCACTTTACTGACTCACGAACTTCAACTATTGGAGAAAGGACTGACTTTCACACCAACTCCCCACTTTGATAAGTTCACTTGGATTAAAGATATTAATCTGTTTGCTCGCAAGCTTGCGCTACATAAATTTTTCAAAAATAAACAACAGAATCCAGGGACTTTATCTAGCCGTGAAAGAGAAGCCCTTGAGGCATTAATGGCACTCGAATCTGAAAACCAAACAGGCACATACTTATTTTCTGCTCCTGCCTCCACGTTGAAACCCAAATCACTTTTCACTCCTCCTCTGGTCACCTTACATAACATTGATAAATTCGTGAACCTTGTCTGTAATGACATTGAAAAAATCAATGTACAAGTGTCCAGATTCAATCAAAATTTGACACATCAAGAGAATAAAGCCCTCAGGAACTTAACAACCAATGAGGAAATTGTCATTAAACCCTCCGACAAAGGAGGTAACCTCGTAATTATGGACACCCCTGACTATAAACAAATGTGTATGAGACTGCTGAATGACACTAATACCTATGAAGTACTAAAACAAGACCCTACTAAAACGTACCAATTACAACTTCGGGAGATCCTTTTGGAGGCCAAAACATCACTATTGATCACGGATGCAGAGTTTAAGGTTTTATACAACCCGACTCCTACCCTTGCAACCTTTTATTCTCTGCCGAAGATACATAAACAAAAATCACCGATCCCGGGACGACCGATAGTGTCTGGAAATGGTAATCTCACCGAAACAGTCAGCCAGTACATCGACCAAATACTATTTCCATTTGTAGAAACGTTGCCATCATTCCTTAAGGACACCACCTCAACAGTCACCAAACTACAGGACGTCTCAGTGCCTAGTAATGTCAAGCTAGCCAGTCTTGACGTAGAGGCTCTTTACACCAGTATCAAGCACGAATTTGGCCTAAGAGCAGTCGAATATTACCTCTCCTCCCGAGGGAATTCTTTCTCTCCCCACAACCATTTTGTTCAAAAATTACTGCAATTCCTTCTGACACATAATTATTTCGTTTTCAATAAACGATTTTACCTACAGAAAAATGGCACAGCTATGGGCACCAGCTGTGCACCCACCTATGCCAACCTCTATCTTGGTTGGTGGGAGGCCACATCTGTATTTACGGAAGAAATGCAAGAATACACCGACCATGTCATCTTTTGGGGACGCTACATCGATGACATCCTGATTCTTTGGGATGGAGATGTAGCGTCCTTCAACAACTTTGTCAAAGCGTTAAATAACAATCACATTAATCTCTTACTAACAAGCGAAATCCATGATGATTCGATTAATTTCCTGGACCTAACAATAGGCAAAGATCCTAACGGCAATATCACAACCAACGTCTACCGTAAACCCACGGCCACCACCAGTTTTTTAAACTGGAATAGCTATCATCCTGCCCCCTTGAAACGAGGAATTCCAATTGGCCAATATCTTCGAGCACGCAGGAACTGTTCAACGGAGGAAACTTTTCTAAAAGAATGCGACACACTGTACGAGAAATTCCGTAGCAGAGGCTACCCTAAACGTGTACTCCACCGCGCCTTTCATAGGGCTAGAACCACGGATCGGACCGAATTACTCAACCCTCGGGCCACCAATACCTCAAAACGACTGATCCGTTGCATTGGAACATATGATGTAGCGCACCATGAAATCCGTCAGACCCTGACACAATATTGGCCAATCCTTCAGGCAGATCCTGATCTAAGAGAAATAATCACCGATACACCTACAATCACTTACCGCAGAGGTAAAAATCTAAAGGACTTTTTGGTGCACAGTCACTTTACAGAGACCAGTACCATGCAATCAGGCACTTGGCTTAAGTCTAAAATCCAGGGATCATACCCATGTGGTACTTGTACCTATTGCAAATTTCTACCTAAAACCAAGTCCTTTCTCAATCCTTCTGACAATCATGAATATCACATCAGGGAGTTTATTAATTGCCAAACGCAAGGATTAATTTATGCTGCTAAATGTCCCTGCTCACTCCTATATATAGGAAAAACGATCCAACAATTTAGAAACCGCATAGGCTCACACCTGAGCAATATACGAACCAAAACCGACACGAGTATCGCTCGACACATGAACTCAGCCCATGGGGGCAATACCAAAGGACTTACCTTTTGGGGCATCCAAAAAATCACTCTGGGACCACGAAGAGGCAATCTTGATCAGAAGCTCCTCCAAGCTGAAGCCAAATGGATCTTCAGACTAAAGACAATGTCCTTAAATGGGCTAAATGAGGGATTCACATTCACACCGTTCCTATAAATAAACAAACAAATAACAAAATTACTGATACAGTTCTATTTTTAGGTCAAACAGTGTTTCTTTTAAAAAATTCTTTCCATTCTGTTTTCAATTCATATTCTGTGCAATATCATATCATAAATTCGATTCTAGTCTAATATAAAGCTCTAAAATCCTTATGGAAATACTTTTTATTGTAATTATTGTTAGCCTTTAACTATTGAAGACCTAATGCTGTAAGATGTATAACCATTCTTCAACACCCTATGATGGCATAACAATTGCATCTATATATACTTCACCGATTTGACTGTGATCTACAGCACTAGTTACACTTGGATATCGTCCTAAAGCTCTTCTTCATTATTCTTATATGATTAAGTCCATTGTCATGCGCAGCGCAAATAATATGCGCTGTCACCTCTCATAAGTACCTCTGGATTCAGACTAAGTCCACTGACACGCGCAGTTATCCACCCACATGTCGATATCTGAGCCTAAGTTCTCTGACATGCGCAAATTGTGTCATATGCGCAAACCACTGGACATCTGAGTCTAAGTCCTCTGACATGCGCAAACCACGCGCGATAGCATCCCGACATCTAAGTGCAAGCACATGCGCACTAGCATCTGAGCTGTCAAACAACGGCTAGAGGGCGTAGTCCTCACTCCTTCGCGCCAGCCATGTTTGAATAGAAATCATCTTAACCAATCAGAGGCCATAAACGCTGATAACATCCAAGCCTCGATACGATATCCTTCCTACATAGGTTGACACTGTTCTGACCTGGGGGTCATTTTACAAGCTGAATGCATATAAACCATCTTTAGCTCCACCCCCCCTTGATGCCACCTTTGATAACGCCAGCGTGTTTGGCGAAACTAGTCAGGCTTCTCCGGCATGATTCTTAACTATAGTTAGCGCTATGGGATAACCGTTCTCTACCATACTATAAATCACGGCAGTGATTACTTAACAGAATAGTATATGTGATTACAGTACTTCGATTAAGAGAGTATACAGCTGCAGCCGAGACACCGCGTACAGTTCATGCTGACGGTGATCTACACGGCACAGCGCTGTGACACTCTTTAGCTGTACACTTTAGACAGCCATCTGTGTCTGAAGTGTCACGCATACAGCATCCTTCAGCTAACACTCACGGCACCTTTGCCCTCCGATACTCAGCTTTGCAGACTCTATGCAGATAGCATAGCACTGATTTCTGCCTTTGCCATTGTTCTCAATTGCTGCGATTTAGGTGCATATGCCCTTTCATACTGCTGTATGCGCACTACTAATACATTAACACCGCATCACATGAGCACTGATTCAATGTAAGACTGGCCGGCGGTCTTAGCATATTGTATTTCACAGTAGCTCCAAACTGAGTGTAATGTATATAGGACGCTGTTCCCCCCTCCACTTACCGCGACCAGTTTCAGATCGCATAATATTTCATTTGCAACACTCCATTGCAAATATATCTCTATATTCATAAGGGGACACTGTACTTTCTCTAAGTCTGGAAAGTGACCAAACCAGCGCTGTCTATGCTGAACTATCGCATACCGTGCGCATGTGAACAGCGCCTATACATATCCAATAACTGATCACTATACTTCGGCTGAACCCATAGCTGCTACCTATTTTTATATATAGCACTGTAAATATCAGCACTTTGTTGTAGTTACTAAGTTTCAATGAACAAATAAAAGTTAAGTTTTAATTCCATAGGGAAACCAGTAATCGTTGCCTAGTGCAACAATATATAATTACTATTAAATTACTGCCTATTGGGATAGGGATCACGTACCCGAGAAATGAAATTCAGTGCGGATTGGATGACAGGCACCCTAGGCACCCAGGATCGGCTTTAGTTTCACGTGTATCTCTTAAGCCGGCAGAGAAAACCCACCTGATATGCGCTCCACACAATTGAATTAGAGACGCCGTTGATTTTCTATGGGAATTGCAGAAATGACTTCTAAGCCTCGAAATAATGACTTTTTTTCCTAAGGTGGTAGGAATGAAACTCAGTGTGGGCTGGATGGGGTCCCCCCTGGGCACCGCAGACCTAAGCTTGTTTAACTCCTACCTCTTAAAGGGACCGAGAAAAAATGACCTTTTCTTCACTCCAATGTAAGTCAATGGGGCGATTTTTTGGCTATGTGCTAGAAATGAAATTCAGTGCGGATTGGATGACAGGCACCCTAGGCACCCAGGATCGGCTTTAGTTTCACGTGTATCTCTTAAGCCGGCAGAGAAAACCCACCTGATATGCGCTCCACACAATTGAATTAGAGACGCCGTTGATTTTCTATGGGAATTGCAGAAATGACTTCTAAGCCTCGAAAATAATGACTTTTTTTCCTAAGGTGGTAGGAATGAAACTCAGTGCGGGCTGGATGGGGTCCCCCCTGGGCACCGCAGACCTAAGCTTGTTTAACTCCTACCTCTTAAAGGGACCGAGAAAAAATGACCTTTTCTGCACTCCAATGTAAGTCAATGGGGCGATTTTTTGGCTATGTGCTAGAAATGAAATTCAGTGCGGATTGGATGACAGGCACCCTAGGCACCCAGGATCGGCTTTAGTTTCACGTGTATCTCTTAAGCCGGCAGAGAAAATCCACCTGATATGCGCTCCACACAATTGAATAGAGACGCCATTGATTTTCTATGGGAATTGCAGAAATGACTTCTAAGCCTCAAAATAATGACTTTTTTTCCTAAGGTGGTAGGAATGAAACTCAGTGCGGGCTGGATGGGGTCCCCCCTGGGCACCGCAGACCTAAGCTTGTTTAACTCCTACCTCTTAAAGGGACCGAGAAAAAATGACCTTTTCTGCACTCCAATGTAAGTCAATGGGGCGATTTTTTGGCTATGTGCTAGAAATGAAATTCAGTGCGGATTGGATGACAGGCACCCTAGGCACCCAGGATCGGCTTTAGTTTCACGTGTATCTCTTAAGCCGGCAGAGAAAACCCACCTGATATGCGCTCCACACAATTGAATTAGAGACGCCGTTGATTTTCTATGGGAATTGCAGAAATGACTTCTAAGCCTCAAAATAATGACTTTTTTTCCTAAGGTGGTAGGAATGAAACTCAGTGCGGGCTGGATGGGGTCCCCCCTGAGCACCGCAGACCTAAGCTTGTTTAACTCCTACCTCTTAAAGGGACCGAGAAAAAATGACCTTTTCTGCACTCCAATGTAAGTCAATGGGGCGATTTTTTGGCTATGTGCTAGAAATGAAATTCAGTGCGGATTGGATGACAGGCACCCTAGGCACCCAGGATCGGCTTTAGTTTCATGTGTATCTCTTAAGCCGGCAGAGAAAACCCACCTGATATGCGCTCCACACAATTGAATAGAGACGCCGTTGATTTTCTATGGGAATTGCAGAAATGACTTCTAAGCCTCAAAATAATGACTTTTTTTCCTAAGGTGGTAGGAATGAAACTCAGTGCGGGCTGGATGGGGTCCCCCCTGGGCACCGCAGCTCTAAGCTTGTTTAACTCCTACCTCTTAAAGGGACCGAGAAAAAATGACCTTTTCTGCACTCCAATGTAAGTCAATGGGGCGATTTTTTGGCTATGTGCTAGAAATGAAATTCAGTGCGGATTGGATGACAGGCACCCTAGGCACCCAGGATCGGCTTTAGTTTCACGTGTATCTCTTAAGCCGGCAGAGAAAATCCACCTGATATGCTCTCCACACAATTGAATAGAGACGCCATTGATTTTCTATGGGAATTGCAGAAATGTCTTCTAAGCCTCAAAATAATGACTTTTTTTCCTAAGGTGGTAGGAATGAAACTCAGTGTGGGCTGGATGGGGTCCCCCCTGGGCACCGCAGACCTAAGCTTGTTTAACTCCTACCTCTTAAAGGGACCGAGAAAAAATGACCTTTTCTGCACTCCAATGTAAGTCAATGGGGCGATTTTTTGGCTATGTGCTAGAAATGAAATTCAGTGCGGATTGGATGACAGGCACCCTAGGCACCCAGGATCGGCTTTAGTTTCACGTGTATCTCTTAAGCCGGCAGAGAAAACCCACCTGATATGCGCTCCACACAATTGAATTAGAGACGCCGTTGATTTTCTATGGGAATTGCAGAAATGACTTCTAAGCCTCAAAATAATGACTTTTTTTCCTAAGGTGGTAGGAATGAAACTCAGTGCGGGCTGGATGGGGTCCCCCCTGGGCACCGCAGACCTAAGCTTGTTTAACTCCTACCTCTTAAAGGGACCGAGAAAAAATGACCTTTTCTGCACTCCAATGTAAGTCAATGGGGCGATTTTTTGGCTATGTGCTAGAAATGAAATTCAGTGCGGATTGGATGACAGGCACCCTAGGCACCCAGGATCGGCTTTAGTTTCATGTGTATCTCTTAAGCCGGAAGAGAAAACCCACCTGATATGCGCTCCACACAATTGAATAGAGACGCCGTTGATTTTCTATGGGAATTGCAGAAATGACTTCTAAGCCTCAAAATAATGACTTTTTTTCCTAAGGTGGTAGGAATGAAACTCAGTGCGGGCTGGATGGGGTCCCCCCTGGGCACCGCAGCTCTAAGCTTGTTTAACTCCTACCTCTTAAAGGGACCGAGAAAAAATGACCTTTTCTGCACTCCAATGTAAGTCAATGGGGCGATTTTTTGGCTATGTGCTAGAAATGAAATTCAGTGCGGATTGGATGACAGGCACCCTAGGCACCCAGGATCGGCTTTAGTTTCACGTGTATCTCTTAAGGCGGCAGAGAAAATCCACCTGATATGCGCTCCACACAATTGAATAGAGACGCCATTGATTTTCTATGGGAATTGCAGAAATGACTTCTAAGCCTCAAAATAATGACTTTTTTTCCTAAGGTGGTAGGAATGAAACTCAGTGTGGGCTGGATGGGGTCCCCCCTGGGCACCGCAGACCTAAGCTTGTTTAACTCCTACCTCTTAAAGGGACCGAGAAAAAATGACCTTTTCTGCACTCCAATGTAAGTCAATGGGGCGATTTTTTGGCTATGTGCTAGAAATGAAATTCAGTGCGGATTGGATGACAGGCACCCTAGGCACCCAGGATCGGCTTTAGTTTTACGTGTATCTCTTAAGCCGGCAGAGAAAATCCACCTGATATGCGCTCCACACAATTGAATAGAGACGCCATTGATTTTCTATGGGAATTGCAGAAATGTCTTCTAAGCCTCAAAATAATGACTTTTTTTCCTAAGGTGGTAGGAATGAAACTCAGTGTGGGCTGGATGGGGTCCCCCCTGGGCACCGCAGACCTAAGCTTGTTTAACTCCTACCTCTTAAAGGGACCGAGAAAAAATGACCTTTTCTGCACTCCAATGTAAGTCAATGGGGCGATTTTTTGGCTATGTGCTAGAAATGAAATTCAGTGCGGATTGGATGACAGGCACCCTAGGCACCCAGGATCGGCTTTAGTTTCACGTGTATCTCTTAAGCCGGCAGAGAAAATCCACCTGATATGCGCTCCACACAATTGAATAGAGACGCCATTGATTTTCTATGGGAATTGCAGAAATGTCTTCTAAGCCTCAAAATAATGACTTTTTTTTCCTAAGGTGGTAGGAATGAAACTCAGTGTGGGCTGGATGGGGTCCCCCCTGGGCACCGCAGACCTAAGCTTGTTTAACTCCTACCTCTTAAAGGGACCGAGAAAAAATGACCTTTTCTGCACTCCAATGTAAGTCAATGGGGCGATTTTTTGGCTATGTGCTAGAAATGAAATTCAGTGCGGATTGGATGACAGGCACCCTAGGCACCCAGGATCGGCTTTAGTTTCACGTGTATCTCTTAAGCCGGCAGAGAAAATCCACCTGATATGCGCTCCACACAATTGAATAGAGACGCCATTGATTTTCTATGGGAATTGCAGAAATGTCTTCTAAGCCTCAAAATAATGACTTTTTTTCCTAAGGTGGTAGGAATGAAACTCAGTGTGGGCTGGATGGGGTCCCCCCTGGGCACCGCAGACCTAAGCTTGTTTAACTCCTACCTCTTAAAGGGACCGAGAAAAAATGACCTTTTCTGCACTCCAATGTAAGTCAATGGGGCGATTTTTTGGCTATGTGCTAGAAATGAAATTCAGTGCGGATTGGATGACAGGCACCCTAGGCACCCAGGATCGGCTTTAGTTTCACGTGTATCTCTTAAGCCGGCAGAGAAAACCCACCTGATATGCGCTCCACACAATTGAATTAGAGACGCCGTTGATTTTCTATGGGAATTGCAGAAATGACTTCTAAGCCTCAAAATAATGACTTTTTTTCCTAAGGTGGTAGGAATGAAACTCAGTGCGGGCTGGATGGGGTCCCCCCTGGGCACCGCAGACCTAAGCTTGTTTAACTCCTACCTCTTAAAGGGACCGAGAAAAAATGACCTTTTCTGCACTCCAATGTAAGTCAATGGGGCGATTTTTTGGCTATGTGCTATAAATGAAATTCAGTGCGGATTGGATGACAGGCACCCTAGGCACCCAGGATCGGCTTTAGTTTCACGTGTATCTCTTAAGCCGGCAGAGAAAATCCCACCTGATATGCGCTCCACACAATTGAATAGAGACGCCAGTTGATTTTCTATGGGAATTGCAGAAATGACTTCTAAGCCTCAAAATAATGACTTTTTTTCCTAAGGTGGTAGGAATGAAACTCAGTGCGGGCTGGATGGGGTCCCCCCTGGGCACCGCAGACTCTAAGCTTGTTTAACTCCTACCTCTTAAAGGGACCGAGAAAAAAATGACCTTTTCTGCACTCCAATGTAAGTCAATGGGGCGATTTTTTGGCTATGTGCTAGAAATGAAATTCAGTGCGGATTGGATGACAGGCACCCTAGGCACCCAGGATCGGCTTTAGTTTCACGTGTATCTCTTAAGCCGGCAGAGAAAATCCACCTGATATGCGCTCCACACAATTGAATAGAGACGCCATTGATTTTCTATGGGAATTGCAGAAAA
>NW_027209372.1:0-25617 GCF_027789765.1 Dendropsophus ebraccatus | reverse complement strand
TACAGAGCAGCAGAGCAGAGTATACAGAATAGCAGCAGGAGTATACAAAGCAGCAGCAGAGCAGAGTATACGAGTATACAGAGCAGCAGAGCTGAGTATACAGAGCAGCAGAGCTGAGTATACAGAGCAGCAGCAGAGCAGAGTATACAGAGCAGCAGAGCTGAGTATACAGAGTAGCAGCAGAGCAGAGTATACAGAGCAGCAGCAGACCAGAGAATACAGAGCAGCAGAGCTGAGTATACAGAGTAGCAGCAGAGCTGAGTATACAGAGCAGCAGAGCTGAGTATACAGAGCAGCAGCAGAGCAGAGTATACAGAGCAGCAGAGCTGAGTATACAGAATAGCAGCAGAGCAGAGTATACAGAGCAGCAGCAGAGCAGAGTATACAGAGCAGCAGCAGAGCAGAGTATACAGAGCAGCAGAGCTGAGTATACAGAGTAGCAGCAGAGCAGAGTATACAGAGCAGCAGCAGACCAGAGTATACAGAGCAGCAGAGCTGAGTATACAGAGTAGCAGCAGAGCAGAGTATACAGAGCAGCAGCAGACCAGAGTATACAGAGCAGCAGAGCTGAGTATACAGAGTAGCAGCAGAGCTGAGTATACAGAATAGCTGCAGAGCAGAGTATACAGAGCAGCAGCAGAGCTGAGTATACAGAGTAGCAGCAGAGCAGAGTATACAGAGCAGCAGAGCTGAGTATACAGAGCAGCAGAGCTGAGTATACAGAATAGCAGCAGAGCAGAGTATACAGAGCAGCAGCAGAGCAGAGTATACAGAGCAGCAGAGCTGAGTATACAGAGTAGCAGAGCAGAATATACAGAGCAGCAGAGCAGAGTATACAGAGCAGCAGCAGAGCAGAGTATACAGAGCAGCAGAGCTGAGTATACAGAGTAGCAGCAGAGCAGAGTATACAGAGCAGCAGAGCTGAGTATACAGAGAAGCAGCAGAGCAGAGTATACAGAGCAGCAGAGCTGAGTATACAGAGCAGCAGCAGAGCAGAGTATACAGAGCAGCAGAGCTGAGTATACAGAGCAGCAGCAGAGCAGAGTATACAGAGCAGCAGAGCTGAGTATACAGAGTAGCAGCAGAGCAGAGTATACAGAGCAGCAGCAGAGCAGAGTATACAGAGCAGCAGAGCTGAGTATACAGAGCAGCAGCAGAGCAGAGTATACAGAGCAGCAGAGCAAAGTATACAGAATAGCAGCAGAGCAGAGTATACAGAGCAGCAGAGCAGAGTATACAGAGTAGCAGCAGAGCTGAGTTTGTCCTCTGATACAACTCACGGTGCGGCCACAATTTTGTGGTTTTTACACAGAAATGCAGTTGTGTGTATTGTGCTCTGCTACATCTGTATATCTGAGACCTCCCCTCCCCCTCCTCACAGGGGTTAACTCCTCCCTCCCTGAATCTGCTGTATTTTGCGGAAATTTCAGCTTCCTCATAAACAACAAAACTCAACAAAAACTGTCACTAATATCCCGGCGGTGACCCCAGAAACCGCACTGAAATCCACCAGAACGCTGAAAACTACAACCCCCAGCATCCTGCACAAACTACAACCCCCAGCATCCTGCACAAACTACAACCCCCAGCATCCTACACAAACTACAACCCCCAGCATCCTGCACAAACTACAACCCCCAGCATCCTGCACAAACTACAACCCCCAGCATCCTGCACAAACTACAACCCCCAGCATCCTGCACAAACTACAACCCCCAGCATCCTACACAAACTACAACCCCCAGCATCCTGCACAAACTACAACCCCCAGCATCCTACACAAACTACAACCCCCCCGCATCCTACACAAACTACAACCCCCAGCATCCTGCACAAACTACAACCCCCAGCATCCTGCACAAACTACAACCCCAGCATCCTGCAGAAACTACAACCCCCAGCATCCTGCACAAACTACAACCCCCAGCATCCTACACAAACTACAACCCCCCCGCATCCTACACAAACTACAACCCCCAGCATCCTGCACAAACTACAACCCCCAGCATCCTGCACAAACTACAACCCCAGCATCCTGCAGAAACTACAACCCCCAGCATCCTGCACAAACTACAACCCCCAGCATCCTGCACAAACTACAACCCCCAGCATCCTGCAGAAACTACAACCCCCAGCATCCTGCACAAACTACAACCCCCAGCATCCTACACAAACTACAACCCCCAGCATCCTGCAGAAACTACAACCCCCAGCATCCTGCACAAACTACAACCCCAGCATCCTGCAGAAACTACAACCCCCAGCATCCTGCACAAACTACAACCCCCAGCATCCTGCACAAACTACAACCCCCAGCATCCTACACAAACTACAACCCCCAGCATCCTGCACAAACTACAACCCCCAGCATCCTGCACAAACTACAACCCCCAGCATCCTGCACAAACTACAACCCCCAGCATCCTGCACAAACTACAACCCCCAGCATCCTACACAAACTACAACCCCCAGCATCCTGCACAAACTACAACCCCCCCGCATCCTACACAAACTACAACCCCCCCGCATCCTACACAAACTACAACCCCCAGCATCCTGCACAAACTACAACCCCCAGCATCCTGCACAAACTACAACCCCAGCATCCTGCAGAAACTACAACCCCCAGCATCCTGCACAAACTACAACCCCCAGCATCCTGCACAAACTACAACCCCAGCATCCTGCAGAAACTACAACCCCCAGCATCCTGCACAAACTACAACCCCCAGCATCCTACACAAACTACAACCCCCAGCATCCTGCAGAAACTACAACCCCCAGCATCCTGCACAAACTACAACCCCAGCATCCTGCAGAAACTACAACCCCCAGCATCCTGCACAAACTACAACCCCCAGCATCCTGCAGAAACTACCAGCATCCTGCACAAACTACAACCCCCAGCATCCTGCACAAACTACAACCCCCAGCATCCTGCACAAACTACAACCCCAGCATCCTGCAGAAACTACAACCCCCAGCATCCTACACAAACTACAACCCCCAGCATCCTGCAGAAACTACAACCCCCAGCATCCTGCACAAACTACAACCCCCAGCATCCTGCACAAAACTACAACCCCCAGCATCCTGCAGAAACTACCAGCATCCTGCACAAACTACAACCCCCAGCATCCTGCACAAACTACAACCCCCAGCATCCTGCACAAACTACAACCCCAGCATCCTGCAGAAACTACAACCCCCAGCATCCTACACAAACTACAACCCCCAGCATCCTGCAGAAACTACAACCCCCAGCATCCTGCACAAACTACAACCCCCAGCATCCTGCACAAACTACAACCCCCAGCATCCTGCAGAAACTACCAGCATCCTGCACAAACTACAACCCCCAGCATCCTGCACAAACTACAACCCCAGCATCCTGCAGAAACTACAACCCCCAGCATCCTGCACAAACTACAACCCCCAGCATCCTGCACAAACTACAACCCCAGCATCCTGCAGAAACTACAACCCCCAGCATCCTACACAAACTACAACCCCCAGCATCCTGCAGAAACTACAACCCCCCCCCAGCATCCTGCAGAAACTACAACCCCCAGCATCCTGCACAAACTACAACCCCAGCATCCTGCAGAAACTACAACCCCCAGCATCCTGCACAAACTACAACCCCAGCATCCTGCAGAAACTGCAACCCCATATATATAACGTATATTACACAGATATATATAACGTATATTACAGATATATATAACGTATATTACAGATATATATAACGTATATTACATAGATATATATAACGTATACTACACAGATATATATAACGTATATTACACAGATAGATATATATAAAACGTATATTACAGAGAAATATATATAATTCATATTACACAGATATATAACGTATATTACACAGATATATATATATAACGTATATTACACATATATATATAACGTATATTACACAGATATATAACTTATATTACACAGATATATATAACTTATATTACACAGATATATATATATAACGTATATTACACAGATATATAACGTATATTACACAGATATATAACTTATATTACACAGATATATATATAACGTATATTACACATATATATATAACGTATATTACACAGATATATAACGTATATTACACAGATATATATAACTTATATTACACAGATATATAACTTATATTACACAGATATATATATAACTTATATTACACATATATATAACTTATATTACACAGATATATATATAACGTATATTACACAGATATATATAACTTATATTACACAGATATATAACTTATATTACACAGATATATATATAACGTATATTACACATATATATAACTTATATTACACAGATATATATATAACGTATATTACACAGATATATATAACTTATATTACACAGATATATATATAACGTATATTACACAGATATATAACTTATATTACACAGATATATATATATATAACGTATATTACACAGATATATATAACTTATATTACACAGATATATATAACGTATATTACACAGATATATAACGTATATTACACAGATATATATATAACTTATATTACACAGATATATATATAACGTATATTACACAGATATATATAACGTATATTACACAGAAATATATATAATTCATATTACACAGATATATATAACGTATATTACACAGAAATATATATAATTCATATTACACAGATATAGGCTGGGTTCACACTATGTATATTTCAGGCAGTATTTGGTCCTCTTGTCAGGTCCTCATAGCAACCAAAACCAGGAGTGGATTGAAAACACAGAAAGGCTCTGTTCACATAATGGTGTAACTGAGTGGATGGCCGCCATATAACAGTAAATAACTTCCATTATTTCAATATAACGGCCGTTGTTTTAAAATAACAGCAAATATTTGCCATTAAATGGCGGCCATCCACTCAATTACAACATTATGTGAACAGATCCTTTCTGTGTTATCAATCCACTCCTTGTTTTGGTTGCTATACAGCCTCAAATATACGTAGTGTGAACCCAGCCTATGATATAACGTATATTACACAGATATATATATATATATATATATATATATATATATATATATATATATATAACGTATATTATCCAATTTTCATATTTAAAATAACGTCCATTTTTGCTGAGATTTAACTGACTGCAATGCAATGCATTGAAGTCAATGGGAAGACGGACGTCCAATGCACATAGCGTATTGAATAACGGACATTTTTGCCTGCGGGCGTCAAAATAATGAACATGATCATTATTTTCAGGCGTCTTGCAAACAGCGGACGTTTTTTTATTTGTAGTTCACACACAGTTTTCCTTTTGTCACCGTTCTATCTCCGTTTTTACTATTAAATTCAATGGACTTTTTAATTAAGCCGCAACCAAAGGGCAATTAGTGACTAAAACTAGTATAATGTACAAACACCCGTCAGTGCACTAAGGGAGGTCAGGCTGCTAATTAAAGTCCGTTATGTTAGACTCAAAATGACGGACGTCATCATAAACAGAGATGAAAAGACATTATGTGAACATGGCCTTACACACATATATATAACGTATATTACACAGATATATAAAACGTATATTACACAGATATATATATAACGTATATTACACAGATATAGATATATATAACGTATACTACACAGATATATATAACGTATACTACACAGATATATATAACGTATATTACACAGATCTATATAACATATATTACACAGATATATAACGTATATTACACTTATATATATATAACGTATACTACACAGATATATATAACATATTACACAGATATATATAACTTATATTACAGAGATATATATATATATATATATAACGTATATTACAGAGATATATATATATATCTTTTATTACACAGACATATATATATATAACTTATATTACATATATATATATATATATATATATAAAACGCATACTACACAGATATATATAACTTATATTACACAGATATATATAAAACTTATATTACACAGATATATAACTTATATTACACAGATATATATATAACTTATATTACACAGATATATATATAACTTATATTACACAGATATATATAAAACTTATATTACACAGATATATAACTTATATTACACAGATATATATAACTTATATTACACAGATATATATATATAACGTATATTATACAGATATATAACTTATATTACACAGATATATATATAACTTATATTACACAGATATATATAAAACTTATATTACACAGATATATATATATAACGTATATTACACAGATATATAACTTATATTACACAGATAATATAATATAACATATATTACACAGATATATATATATAACGTATATTACACTTATATATATATAACGTATACTACACAGATATATATAACATATTACACAGATATATATAACGTATATTACAAAGATATATATATATATATCTTTTATTACACAGACATATATATATAACTTATATTACATATATATATATATATATATAAAACGCATACTACACAGATATATATAACTTATATTACACAGATATATATATAACTTATATTACATAGATATATATATAACGTATATTACACAGATATATATAACTTATATTACACAGATATATAACTTATATTACACATATATATATATATATAACGTATATTATACAGATATATAAAACTTATATTACACAGATATATATAACGTATATTACACTTAAATATATATAACTTATATTACACAGATATATATATAGATATATAAACGTATACTACACAGATATATATATATATATATATATATATATATAAAACGTATATTACACAGATATATTTCATATATATATAACTTTTATTACACAGATATATATATATATATATATATTACACAGTACATTACACAGATATAACATATATTACACAGATATATATAACTTATATTACACAGATATATATATAATGTATATTACACCAAACCAAAAATACACCCGAACCCCAACATTATAAAGGGCGGGAAATCCTCAGAAGACGCAGGAAACCAGAGGAATACAGGAGTATATTCTAAACCCCCCCATCTTTTATCCTAAGCACCCCCATCATGTATCCTAAGCACCCCCATCATGTATCCTAACCACCCCCATCATGTATCCTAACCACCCCTATCATGTATCCTAACCACCCCATCATGTATCCTAACCACCCCTATCATGTATCCTAACCACCCCCACCATGTATCCTAACCACCCCATCATGTATCCTAACCACCCCTATCATGTATCCTAACCACCCCCACCATGTATCCTAACCACCCCATCATGTATCCTAACCACCCCTATCATGTATCCTAACCACCCCATCATGTATCCTAACCACCCCCCATCATGTATCCTAACCACCCCCATCATGTATCCTAACCACCCCCATCATGTATCCTAACCACCCCTATCATGTATCCTAACCACCCCCATCATGTATCCTAACCACCCCATCATGTATCCTAACCACCCCCATCATGTATCCTAACCACCCCCATCATGTATCCTAACCACCCCCATCATGTATCCTAACCACCCCATCATGTATCCTTATGCAGCATTTACCCCCCGGCGCTGCGACATTTGCCTTGTTTGACATCAGATGGAATAGAAGATTTGATAACGTTTTCAGCATCTATGCTGAAATCTACGGTTATATCGTCCGGTTATGTGTATAATTATATATATATTACATGATATAGAACAATACACAGAATAATAAATGTAGGAAACAGATGGTAAATAATTATAATATCAATCAGCATATCTGTAATCCGAACCCCCCGCCAACCCCGACCCGTGGAGGGAGGGATTCTTCTATATTGGGTAGACGCGATACATGGAGCTCTATGACTATTGATGCTACATAACATAAGGAGGAGGTATCACCTTGCCCTGTATAGGTCTATGGGGGGGTCCCCTCTGTCCCCCCTGCACCTGGCGTCCCCCAACCCCCATCACCCACCTGTAGGGCCCCAGGATCCCGGGCTCCTCTCCCCCTTCCTGGTCCTGGGGCAGCAGGTGTCGGCTGTAGCCTCCACCCCGGCCTCCGGGCCCCCTGAGGTGAGCAGTGGGGCCCCCATGCTGCTCCCTGCTTTCAGCTCTGGAGGTTTTGCAGGCTGTTATATAAGCGGAGACCTGAACCATAAAGGAAGAGGAAATCTGGTACCAAGAGGAAAGAGTGGGGGGGCTTCACTAACCGCCCCGGGGAAGAAGGAAGGGGCGGCTGCAGCCATGGTGTCCGGACCCCATCATCACTCACCTTAATGGTACAGTCCATGTTATCTCCCGCGGAGCCGGGGGCAGGAGCGGCCTCAGGAGGAGCCCATGTCCAGGTGCGGAGTGGAGCGGCAGGGCGGGCGCGGTGTGAGCTGCAGCTGATCACTCCTGATCTCTCACTCTCTGGACCCTCGTTTTGGGGAAGTGATGTCACTTTGGTTTCCTTTTTGGTGACAGATGTTCAAGAAAAAAATTGAAGCTTCATCTAGAAACTTCAGAGCTGAACTCACAACTCAGAAGAAGAAGAAAACAAAGAACAACCAGGGCGAGGGGCCGGCAGAGGTGCAGGGATAAGGGTTCTATAGCAAGAGCCAGGGATGGGGGGGTCCTACAGCAAGAGCCGGGGATGGGGGGGTTCCTACAGCAAGAGCCGGGGATGGGGGGGGGGGTCCTACAGCAAGAGCCAGGGATGGGGGGGTCCTACAGCAAGAGCCAGGGATGGGGGGGGGGGGTCCTACAGCAAGAGCCAGGGATGGGGGGGGGGTTCCTACAGCAAGAGCCGGGGATGGGGGGGGGTTCCTACAGCAAGAGCCAGGGATGGGGGGGGTCCTACAGCAAGAGCCAGGGATGGGGGGGTCCTACAGCAAGAGCCGGGGATGGGGGGGGGGGGGGTTCCTACAGCAAGAGCCGGGGATGGGGGGGGGGGTTCCTACAGCAAGAGCCGGGGATGGGGGGGGGGTTCCTACAGCAAGAGCCGGGGATGGGGGGGGGGGTTCCTACAGCAAGAGCCAGGGATGGGGGGGTCCTACAGCAAGAGCCGGGGATGGGGGGGGGTCCTACAGCAAGGGCCAGGGATGGGGGGGTCCTACAGCAAGAGCCGGGGATGGGGGGGGGGTCCTACAGCAAGAGTTGGGGATGGGGGGGTCCTACAGCAAGAGCCGGGGATGGGGGGTCCTACAGCAAGAGCCAGGGATGGGGGGGTCCTACAGCAAGAGCCAGGGATGGGGGGGGTCCTACAGCAAGAGGCGGAGATGGGGGGGTCCTACAGCAAGAGGCGGGGATGGGGGGGGTCCTACAGCAAGAGCCGGGGATGGGGGGGTCCTACAGCAAGAGCCGGGGATGGGGGTGTCCTACAGCAAGAGGCGGAGATGGGGGGTCCTACAGCAAGAGCCGGGGATGGGGGGTCCTACAGCAAGAGCCAGGGATGGGGGGGTCCTACAGCAAGAGCCAGGGATGGGGGGGGTCCTACAGCAAGAGCCGGGGATGGGGGGGTCCTACAGCAAGAGCCGGGGATGGGGGTGTCCTACAGCAAGAGGCGGAGATGGGGGGGTCCTACAGCAAGAGCCGGGGATGGGGGGGTCCTACAGCAAGAGGCGGAGATGGGGGGGTCCTACAGCAAGAGGCGGGGATGGGGGGGGTCCTACAGCAAGAGCCGGGGATGGGGGGGTCCTACAGCAAGAGCCGGGGATGGGGGTGTCCTACAGCAAGAGGCGGAGATGGGGGGTCCTACAGCAAGAGCCGGGGATGGGGGGTCCTACAGCAAGAGCCAGGGATGGGGGGGTCCTACAGCAAGAGCCAGGGATGGGGGGGGGGTCCTACAGCAAGAGCCAGGGATGGGGGGGGGGGTCCTACAGCAAGAGCCGGGGATGGGGGGGTCCTACAGCAAGAGCCGGGGATGGGGGTGTCCTACAGCAAGAGGCGGAGATGGGGGGGTCCTACAGCAAGAGGCGGGGATGGGGGGGTGATACAGCAAGAGGCGGGGATGGGGGGGGTCCTACAGCAAGAGGCGGGGATGGGGGGGTCCTACAGCAAGAGCCTGGGATGGGGGGGTCCTACAGCAAGAGCCTAGGATGGGGGATGGGGTCCTACAGCAAGGGCCAGGGATGGGGGGGTCCTACAGCAAGAGCCAGGGATGGGGGGGTCCTACAGCAAGAGCCAGGGATGGGGGGGTCCTACTGCAAGAGCCAGGGATGGGGGAGGGGGGGTTCTACAGCAAGAGCCGGGGATGGGGGGTCCTACAGCAAGAGCCAGGGATGGGGGGGGGGGTCCTACAGCAAGAGCCAGGGATGGGGGGGGGGGGGGGTGTCCTACAGCAAGGGCCAGGGATGGGGGGGTCCTACAGCAAGAGCCGGGGATGGGGGGGGGGGGTCCTACAGCAAGAGTTGGGGATGGGGGGGTCCTACAGCAAGAGCCGGGGATGGGGGGGTCCTACAGCAAGAGCCAGGGATGGGGGGGTCCTACAGCAAGAGCCAGGGATGGGGGGGGTCCTACAGCAAGAGCCGGGATGGGGGTGTCCTACAGCAAGAGGCGGGGATGGGGGGGTCCTACAGCAAGAGGCGGGGATGGGGGGGTGATACAGCAAGAGGCGGGGATGGGGGGGTCCTACAGCAAGAGGCGGGGATGGGGGGGTCCTACAGCAAGAGCCTGGGATGGGGGGGTCCTACAGCAAGAGCCTGGGATGGGGGGGGGGTCCTACAGCAAGGGCCAGGGATGGGGGGGTCCTACAGCAAGAGCCAGGGATGGGGGGGGTCCTACTGCAAGAGCCAGGGATGGGGGGTCCTACTGCAAGAGCCAGGGATGGGGGAGGGGGGGTTCTACAGCAAGAGCCGGGGATGGGGGGTCCTACAGCAAGAGCCGGGGATGGGGGGTCCTACAGCAAGAGCCTGGGATGGGGGGTCCTACAGCAAGAGCCTGGGATGGGGGGTCCTACAGCAAGAGCCTGGGATGGGGGGTCCTACAGCAAGAGCCAGGGATGGGGGGGGTCTAACAGCAAGAGTCGGGGATAAGGGGGTCCTACAGCAAGAGCCAGGGATGGGGGGGCTGCTACAGCAAGAGTCGGAGATGCAGGTCCTACAGCAAGAGCCGAGGAGGGGGGGGTGTCCTACAGCAAGAGCTAGGGATGTGGGGGGGGGGGGGGGAGTGCTACAGCAAGAGCCGGGGATGGGGGTCCTACAGCAAGAGCTGGGGATGGGGGTCCTACAGCAAGAGCCAGGGATGGGGGGTCCAACAGAAGAGCCGGGGATGGGGGGGTCCTACAGCAAGAGCCGGGGATGGGAGGGGGTCCTACAGCAAGAGCCAGGGATGGGGGGTCCTACAGCAAGAGTCGGGGATGGGAGGGGGGGGGGGGGTCCTACAGCAAGAGTCGGGGATGGGAGGGGGGGGGGTCCTACAGCAAGAGTCGGGGATGGGAGGGGGGGGTCCTAAAGCAAGAGCCAGGGAAAGGGGGTCCTACAGCAAGAGCTGGGGATGGGGGGTCCTACACCAAGAGTCGGGGATGGGAGGGGGGGGTCCTACAGTAAGAGACAGGGATTGGGGGTCCTACAGCAAGAGTCGGGGATGGGAGGGGGGGGGTCCTACAGCAAGAGCCAGGGATGGGGGGGTCCTACAGCAAGAGTCGGGATGGGGGGGGGGGGGTTTCTACAGCAAGAGCCAGGGATGGGGGGTCCTACAGCAAGAGTCGGGGATGGGGGGTCCTACAGCAAGAGTCGGGATGGGGGGGGGGGGGGGGTTTACAGCGAGAGCCAGGGATGGGGGGTCCTACAGCAAGAGTCGGGGATGGGGGGGGGGTTCTACAGCAAGAGCCAGGGATGGGAGGGGGGTGTCCTACAGCAGGAGTCAGGGATGGGGGGGGGGTCCTACAGCAAGAGTCGGGGATGGGGGGTCCTACAGCAAGAGTCGGGATGGGGGGGGGGGGGGGGGGTTTACAGCGAGAGCCAGGGATGGGGGGTCCTACAGCAAGAGTCGGGGATGGGGGGGGGGTTCTACAGCAAGAGCCAGGGATGGGAGGGGGGTGTCCTACAGCAGGAGTCAGGGATGGGGGGGGGGTCCTACAGCAAGAGCTACCTACCCCCACTCACTATTACCGCACACAATACTGTAATACTTGCTCAGTACTGCCGGCTACTCCCACTATGAGTGACAGCCATTGGTAAGCAGTGATGGGTCTGGGGGTCCTCCGCCTCCGTTCGGGGTGACTCACAGTTTCCACGGTTAGATGACATTTGGTTGATGGTATCACAGCTGGAGATCCGTCACTTTGCTGCATAAACCACCGCATCTCCATCTACAGTTAAAGCTGCAGGAGGGCGCACTCATCCACACAGCTCCTCAGAGCGGTCAGCAGCGGCAAGCTACAGCCCAGCAGCCCTCCCGGATACATGCCAGACACCTGAGGCTCTCCGGCTGGTGTATCACTACAACTCCCAGCATGCCCGAGGACCTTCAGCCAGCCAGGCATGCTAGGAGTCACAGTCTCTTACCAGCAGCTTACCACTACAACTGCCAGCATGCTCAGCGAGCCACAGGTTGGAAACCATTGCATAAGGGCCAGTTCACACTGAGCAAAAGCGGCAGAATCCTGCGGTGGAGCTCTCGGCCGTGCTTAGTGTCTGAATGGGAGGACGCCCGCGCCTCCACATCCTCCGCTCATGTCATTTCTTAGAGCGGAGAGCAGCAGTAGCGGAGGCCATGTCCTCCCATTCAGACACTGCAAGACACAGAGCACGGCGGGATTCCACCACTTTTACTCAGTGTGAACTGTCCCTTATAGGGTGCAGAGACAATAGTTACACCCCGGCCCCAGATCCCTCTCTGCTCCATAAGCAGACATCACTAATACATATGGCACATGGTAGGAGGGGTCGGGCCAGGACAATATGCACCAGGTTCAGAAGCTATTAGAAAAACTGATTTGTAAATTACTTTTATTTAAAAATCTCTAGTCTCCAAGTACTTATCAGCTGCTGCAGGAAGTGGTGTATTCTCTCCAGTCTTCCAGTACATATCAGCTGCTGTGTGTTCTGCAGGAAGTGGTGTATTCTCTCCAGTCTGACACAGTGCTCTCTGCTGCCACCTCTGTCCATGTCAGGAACTGTCCAGAGCAGGAGAGGTTTTCTATGGGGATTTACTCCTGCTCTGGTCAGTTCCTGACATGGACAGAGGTGGCAGCAGAGAGCACTGTGTCACACTGGAGAGAATACACCACTTCCTGCAGGACATACAGCAGCTGATAAGTATTGGGAGACTGGAGAGAATACACCATTTCCTGCAGAACACACAGCAGCTCATAAGTACTGGAAGACTGGAGAGAATACACCACTTCATGCATGACATACAGCAGCTGATAAGTACAGGAAGACTAGAGATTTTTTAATAGAAGTAATTTACAAATTCATATAACTGTCTGACACCAGTGGTTGTTATTTTTAGTTTTTGCAGGAGTACCCCTTTAATTTTCAGTGCAAAGTGGTCGGCAATAAGTATGAAGAATAATCAGTATTACAGGGGATACCACCCAGCTTTGCACACATCCAGATAGGCATACAGCTGTGTATTGTCATGCACTGTTTGACCACAGAGCGGCGCTCTCCTCCTGTCCTGGCACATCTGTACATACTGCCACCATATCCAACACCTCTGCTTCCCCTCAGTGAACAGGAACATTTCTGGACATAGTATGGACAATAGTAACAAACCCTCAGCTGGGAAACAACCTATATAGGACAGCAACATGAATCTTCCCGTTCTCTGACAAAAAGCAAAGACTAGAAGAAGGTTGTGGATCTTCTCATAATGGAGATGTAACTGGACGCTGGCCCTTTAATAGTTCTCACTTGTTACTGGAACACAACTTGCAGGTTGTTACACATTTTGGTGACCGCCCATCAATCTGCTGCTTCTGTCTGTGATGATGGAAAATGGCCACTAGGGGCACCGCTCCATTAGATATTAATGTGGATGTAACATCTAGAATAACAATACATTCACACTAGGGGCAACTCTCCCATCACATACAGGAAACCTAGATATCTAGAGGTAACATTGGGGGATCTCTGCCCTCTATATACAAGAATATAACTACTACAATACTGCCCCTGTATACAGTGATATACTACTATAATACTGCCCCTGTATACAGGGATATACTACTATAATACTGCTCCTATATACAGGAATATAACTACTATAATACTGCTCCTATATACAGGGATATACTACTATAATACTGCTCCTATATACAGGAATATAACTACTATAATACTGCCCCTGTATACAGGGATATAACTACTATAATACTGCCCCCTATATACAGGAATATACTACTATAATACTGCTCCCTATATACAGGAATATACCTACTATAATACTGCTCCCTATATACAGGGATATAACTACTATAATACTGCTCCTATATACAGGGATATAACTACAATAATACTGCTCCTATATACAGGGATATAACTACTATAATACTGTTCCTATATACTGGAATATAACTACTATAATACTGCTCCTATATACAGGAATATAACTACTATAATACTACTCCTATATACAAGAATATAACTACTATAATACTGCTCCTATATACAAGAATATAACTACTATAATACTGCTCCTATATACAGGAATATAACTACTATAATACTGCCTCCTATATACAGGAATATACTACTATAATACTGCTCCTATATACAGGAATATACTACTATAATACTGCTCCTATATACAGGAATATAACTACTATAATACTGCTCCTATATACTAGAATATAACTACTATAATACTGCTACTATATACAAGAATATAACTACTATAATACTGCCCGCTATATACAGGAATATAACTACTATAATACTGCTCCTATATACAGGAATATACTACTATAATACTGCTCCTATATACAGGAATATACTACTATAATACTGCTCCTATATACAGGAATATAACTACTATAATACTGCCACCTATATACAGGAATATAACTACTATAATACTGCCCCCTATATACAGGAATATACTACTATAATACTGCTCCTATATACAGGAATATAACTACTATAATACTGCTCCTATATACAGGAATATAACTACTATAATACTGCCCCCTATATACAGGAATATAACTACTATAATACTGCTCCTATATACAGGAATATAACTACTATAATACTGCTCCTATATACAAGAATATAACTACTACAATACTGCTCCTATATACAGGAATATACTACTATAATACTGCTCCTATATACAGGGATATACTACTATAATACTGCTCCTATATACAAGAATATAACTACTACAATACTGCCCCTGTATACAGGGATATACTACTATAATACTGCTCCTATATACAGGGATATAACTACTATAATACTGCCCCCTATATACAGGAATATAACTACTATAATACTGCTCCTATATACAGGGATATACTACTATAATACTGCTCCTATATACAGGGATATAACTACGTAAAATAATGGCCGTTGTTTTCACCGGCCGGACTTTTGCGACCAAAACTACGGCCGTAAAATTACAATCGTACGGGGGCTAGTTGTGAAACTACGGCCATTGTTTTGATTTACGTAGTGTGAACATAGCCTAATGCTGCTTCTGTGTATAAGGATATGGCTGCTGTTATACTGTGGACACCTGTGTGCGGCTGCAGTTATTGCGCGGTGTTGCTTTGGCAGCTGTGGTATTATTGCGCCATCCCTGCGTCATCCTCTGTACGGTGATATATGGTCACCTCCGGCAGTAAACATTCGTCTTGTCTTCCTCCTTCTCAGTTGTTGCTGCTGCTCAGTGTATACTGTATATAATAGAGTAAGAAGGATATGTAACATATAGAGAAAGGAGACTGCTGTAACAGCCCCATAAGATAAAGGGGTACTCCGCTCACACATAACTTCTGATATGTCACTGCCCATGGGGAGACTAACAATTCCTTCCATACTTGTTGTTATCTATTCAGTCTCCTTCCCCCAGTTCTTAGCTGCTGCTTTTCTTTGTCTCCCCCTCCTCCTCGCCCTCCCTTCTGAGACAGCTGATGTAAACAAGTTCGTGGCAGGCTGTACCTGCAACATTCTAGCTTCTATGATTGCTGGGAGAGATATTCTGAGGTCAAGGTGCCGATGCACTCTCTGTGATTAATCCTTACAGCATTACAAAGAGGCTTCAATGTTGCAGATACAGCCTGCCAGGGACTTGTTTACATCAGCCGTCTCAGAAGGGAGGGGGAGGAGGAGGAGACAGAGAGAGAGGTTCACACAAAGATTTTTGTGTCTTTAGCAGAAAGCAGGAGCTGGGAACTGGGGGAAGGAGACTGAATAGATATTAACAAGTATGGAAGGTTACCGGCATACCATGTGACGTCATCCCAGCGTCCTCAGGCGGCTCTCCGGTCACGGCCATGGTGGAGAGGCTTGGGTGTGATGAGTGTGAGGACAGGTGGTCATTATACAGGTAACGAGATGACACAGGTGATCCAGGTAACGAGGGCAGAGGAGGAGGAGGAGCTTCTTATACAGACACTAAGGGCCCTTCTACATGGACAGATTATCTGACAGATTACTGAAGCCAAAGCCTGAGGAGAAATCTCAGTCTTTACTTTATGACCTGTTCTGTATTTGTAGTTTTTCCTGGCTTTGGCTTCAATAATCTGTCAGATAATCTGTCCGTGTAAAAACAGCTCTGTGAGAGGCGGAACGCTTGCTGGTGGTCGGCGACCAAATCCTTATTTCCTGTCATAAAATGGTAAATAATTATTTATAAACCCCACCAAAGGGTCACCGTGTATATACGGGGTCACGACATATATAAGGGCTCACTATGTATATACGGGGTCACTACATACAGTACATAAGGGGTCACTGTGTATATACGGGGTCACTACATATATAAGGGGTGACTGTTTATATACGGGGTCACTACATATATAAGGGGTCACTAAGTATATACGGGGTCACTATACATATACAGGTCAGTACATACAGTATATAAGAGGTCACTGTGTATATACAGGGTCACTACATACAGTATATAAGGGGTCACTGTGTATATACGGGGTCACTATACATATACAGGTCAGTACATACAGTATATAAGAGGTCACTGTGTATATACAGGGTCACTATACATATACAGGTCACTACATACAGTATATAAGGGGTCACTGTGTATATACAGGGTCACTATACATATACAGGTCAGTACATACAGTATATAAGAGGTCACTGTGTATATACAGGGTCACTACATACAGTATATAAGGGGTCACTGTGTATATACGGGGTCACTATACATATACAGGTCAGTACATACAGTATATAAGAGGTCACTGTGTATATACGGGGTCACTATACATATACAGGTCACTACATACAGTATATAAGGGGTCACTATGTATATACGGGGTCACTACATACAGTACATAAGGGGTCACTGTGTATATACGGGGTCACTACATATATAAGGGGTGACTGTTTATATACGGGGTCAATACATATATAAGGGGTCACTGTGTATATACGGGGTCACTATACATATACAGGTCAGTACATACAGTATATAAGGGGTCACTGTGTATATACGGGGTCACTATACATATACAGGTCAGTACATACAGTATATAAGGGGTCACTGTGTATATACGGGGTCACTATACATATACAGGTCAGTACATACAGTATATAAGGGGTCACTGTGTATATACGGGGTCACTACATACAGTATATAAGGGGTCTCTGTGTATATACGGGGTCACTATACATATACAGGTCAGTACATACAGTATATAAGGGGTCACTGTGTATATACGGGGTCACTATACATATACAGGTCAGTACATACAGTATATAAGAGGTCACTGTGTATATACAGGGTCACTATACATATGCAGGTCACTACATACAGTATATAAGAGGTCACTGTGTATATACAGGGTCACTACATACATATACAGGTCACTACATACAGTATATAAGGGGTCACTGTGTATATACGGGGTCACTACATACAGTATATAAGGGGTCACTGTGTATATACGGGTCACTACATTCAGTATATAAGGGGTCACTGTGTATATACGGGGTCAATACATATATAAGGGGTCACTGTGTATATACGGGGTCACTATACATATACAGGTCACTACATACAGTATATAAGGGGTCACTGTGTATATACGGGGTCACTACATATATAAGGGGTCACTGTGTATATACGGGGTCACTACATATATAAGGGGTCACTGTGTATATACGGGGTCACTATACATATACAGGTCAGTACATACAGTATATAAGAGGTCACTGTGTATATACGGGGTCACTACATACATATACAGGTCACTACATACAGTATATACGGGGTCACTACATACAGTATATATGGGGTCACTATACATATACAGGTCACTACATAGAGTATATAAGGGTCACTGTGTATATACGGGGTCACTACATACAGTATATATGGGGTCACTATACATATACAGGTCACTACATAGAGTATATAAGGGGTCACTACATATATACAGGGTCACTACATACAGTATATGAGGGGTCACTGTGTATATACGGGGTCACTATACATATACAGGTCACTACATACAGTATATAAGGGGTCACTATACATATACAGGTCACTACATACAGTATATAAGGGGTCACTGTGTATATACGGGGTCACTATATATATACTGGGTCACTACATACAGTACATAAGGGGCCACTGTGTATATACGGGGTCACTACATATATAAGGGGTCACTGTGTATATTCGGGGTCACTACATACATAAGGGGTCACTGTGTATATACGGGGTCACTATACATATACAGGTCAGTACATACAGTATATAAGAGGTCACTGTGTATATAAGGGGTCACTGTGTATATATGGGTCACTGTGTATATATGGGTCACTGTGTATATACGGGGTCACTACATACAGTATATAAGGGGTCACTGTGTATATACTGGGTCACTATGTATATACGGGGTCACTACATATAGTACATAAGGGGTCACTGTGTATATACGGGGTCACTACATTCAGTATATAAGGGGTCACTGTGTATATACGGGGTCACTATACATATACAGGTCAGTACATACAGTATATAAGAGGTCACTGTGTATATAAGGGGTCACTGTGTATATATGGGTCACTGTGTATATATGGGTCACTGTGTATATACGGGGTCACTACATACAGTATATAAGGGGTCACTGTGTATATACTGGGTCACTATGTATATACGGGGTCACTACATACAGTACATAAGGGGTCACTGTGTATATACGGGGTCACTACATTCAGTATATAAGGGGTCACTGTGTATATACGGGGTCACTACATATATAAGGGGTCACTGTGTATATACAGGGTCACTACATATATACGGGGTCACTACATACGGTATATAAGGGGTCACTGTGTATATAAGGGGTCACTGTGTATATATGGGTCACTGTGTATATATACGGGGTCACTACATACAGTATATAAGGGGTCACTGTGTATATACTGGGTCACTATGTATATACGGAGTCACTACATACAGTATATAAGGGGTCACTGTGTATATACAGGGTCACTACATATATACGGGGTCACTACATACAGTATATAAGGGGTCACTGTGTATATAAGGGGTCACTGTGTATATACGGGTCACTGTGTATATACGGGGTCACTACATACAGTATATAAGGGGTCACTATGTATATACGGGGTCACTACATACAGTATATAAGGGGTCACTGTGTATATACGGGGTCACTACATACAGTATATAAGGGGTCACTATGTATATACGGGGTCACTACATACAGTATATAAGGGGTCACTGTGTATATACGGGGTCACTACATACAGTACATAAGGGGTCACTATGTATATACGGGGTCACTACATACAGTATATAAGGGGTCACTGTGTATATACGGGGTCACTACATACAGTATATAAGGGGTCACTATGTATATACGGGGTCACTACATACAGTATATAAGGGGTCACTGTGTATATACGGGGTCACTACATACAGTATATAAGGGGTCACTGTGTATATACGGGGTCACTACATACAGTACATAAGGGGTCACTGTGTTTATAGGTGGTCACTACATATATACTGGGTCACTACATACCGTATATAAGGGGTCACTGTGTATATACAGGGTCACTATATATATTGTGTGTGGGGGGGTAACTATATACATACAGGGTCACTATATATATGGTGTGGGGGGGTAACTATATACATACAGAGTCACTATATATATGGTGTGGGGGGGGTAACTATATACATACAGGGTCACTATATATATGGTGTGGGGGGGGGTAACTATATACATACAGGGTCACTATATATATGGTGTGGGGGGTAACTATATACATACAGGGTCACTATATATATGGTGGGGGGGTAAATATACATACAGGGTCACTATATATATGGTGGGGGGGTAACTATATACATACAGGGTCACTATATATATGGTGGGGGGGTAAATATACATACAGGGTCACTATATATATGGTGGGGGGGTAACTATATACATACAGAGTCACTATATATATGGTGGGGGGGTAAATATATACATACAGAGTCACTATATATATGGTGGGGGGGTAAATATATACAGAGTCACTATATATGGTGTGTGGGGGGGGGGTAACTATATACATACAGAGTCACTATATATATGGTGTGTGGGGGGTAACTATATACATACAGGGTCACTATATATGGTGGGGGGGTAACTATATACATACAGGGTCACTATATATATGGTGGGGGGGTAAATATACATACAGAGTCACTATATATATGGTGTGTGGGGGGTAAACTATATACATACAGGGTCACTATATATATGGTGGGGGGGTAAATATACATACAGAGTCACTATATATATGGTGTGGGGGGTAACTATATACATACAGGGTCACTATATATATGGTGGGGGGGTAAATATACATACAGGGTCACTATATATATGGTGGGGGGGTAACTATATACATACAGAGTCACTATATATATGGTGGGGGGGGTAACTATATACATACAGAGTCACTATATATATGGTGGGGGGGTAACTATATACATACAGAGTCACTATATATATGGTGGGGGGGGGTAACTATATACATACAGAGTCACTATATATATGGTGGGGGGGTAAATATATACATACAGAGTCACTATATATATGGTGGGGGGTAACTATATACATACAGGGTCACTATATATATGGTGGGGGGGTAACTATATACATACAGAGTCACTATATATATGGTGGGGGGGGTAACTATATACATACAGGGTCACTATATATATGGTGGGGGGGGGGGTAACTATATACATACAGGGTCACTATATATATGGTGGGGGGGTAAATATACATACAGGGTCACTATATATAATAGGCGGTCAGTGTATATACCTATACAACCTGCCACCTGGTCCCCTGCCCCCGGCAGCCATTGTGTGTGTGTGGATGATGGGACTTCAGAGCTGCAATCAGTGACTTCCTCCTGGCTGTCATAACACCAGGCACTTCCTGCGTGGCCCTTGCCCCCACGTCCTGCCCTCCGCCGGGCCCCTGGTATTGTCCTGCCATATCCTACACCTACAATCTGCTCCTTCATTGTGATAAGCAGAGCTGCTGCTCCCAGGGGCCCCTCCTGAGATTCACAGCCACGGGGGCAAGAGGTACCAGAAAAAAGCTGGGTGACAACCAACATGGCGGCTATCACCCCCGAGGTACCAGAAAAGCTGGGTGACAACCAACATGGCGGCTATCACCCCCGAGGTACTGGAAAAGCTGGGTGACAACCAACATGGCGGCTATCACCCCCGAGGTACTGGAAAAGCTGGGTGACAACCAACATGGCGGCTATCACCCCTGAGGTACTGGAAAAGCTAAGTGACAACCAACATGGCGGCTATCACCCCCGAGGTACTGGAAAAGCTGGGTGACAACCAACATGGCGGCTATCACCCCCGAGGTACTGGAAAAGCTGGGTGACAACCAACATGGCGGCTATCACCCCCGAGGTACCAGAAAAGCTGGGTGACAACCAACATGGCGGCTATCACCCCCGAGGTACTGGAAAAGCTGGGTGACAACCAACATGACGGCTATCACCCCCAAGGTAGTGGAAAAGCTGGGTGACAACCAACATGACGGCTATCACCCAAGAGGTAATGGAAAAGCTGGGTGACAACCAACATGACGGCTATCACCCCCGAGGTACTGGAAAAGCTGGGTGACAACCAACATGGCGGCTATGACCCCAAGGTACTGGAAAAGCTGGGTGACAACCAACATGACGGCTATCACCCCTGAGGGAATGGAAAAGCTGGGTGACAACCAACATGAAAGCTATCACCCCCGAGGGACTGGAAAAGTTAAAAGTTGGATGACAACCAACATGGCGGCTATGACCCCAGGGTACTGGAAAAACTGGGTGACAACCAACATGGCGGCTATCACCCCCGAGGTACTGGAAAAGCTGGGTGACAACCAACATGATGGCTATGACCCCCGAGGTACTGGAAAAGCTGGGTGGCAACCAACATGATGGCTATCACCCCCGAGGTACTTGAAACGCTGGGTGACAACCAACATGGCGGCTATCACCCCCGGAGTACTGGAAAAAGCTGGGTGACAACCAACATGGCGGCTATCACCCCCGGAGTACTGGAAAAGCTGGGTGACAACCAACATGGCGGCTATCACCCTTGAGGGTACTGGAAAGCTGGGTGACAACCAACATGGCGACTATGACCCATTCCTCCCAGACGCCTCAGGACTAGTGATGCACGATGCAACCGAAATATCGATACTAATATCGATATTCGGGGCAAAAAAACGGTTCGGTACCAGGATTTCCTGGTATCGATACTTTATGTTAAGATGTGCAATAGCGCAGCTTAACATAGAGTATAGTGCAGAGAACATGGCGGGCAGCTAGCTTAGCACCAGCCGTGCTCTCTGTCTGCTCCCCACCCCCCCGCGCGGCTCACCAACTCCTTCTCCATGCTGCCTGGTCCAGGTGTCATCTCGGACATCTCTCTTCCCCTCCCCAGCAACCAGCGGGGGCCGCCCGGGTGCGGCATGTCGCTGTCACTATGGAGCGGCATTCATACTGGACTGGACTGCGTTGTGACTCCCGGCCCCCCGCACACAGGCCGCAGCCTCCTCACTACGGGACAATCTCCAAAGCAATCGGCTGCTGCGCACGGAGCGGCTCGGATGCTGCTGACACAGCGGCATCTACACAGTTAAATAGCCGGTTTAACTGTGTAGATGCCGCTGTGTCAGCAGCATCCGAGCCGCTCCGTGCGCAGCAGCCGATGGCTTTGGAGATTGTCCCGTAGTGAGGAGGCTGCGGCCTGTGTGCGGGGGCCGGGAGTCACAGCGGAGCGAGGAGAGTGACGCCGGGACCGGGCAGCATGGAGCAGGAGGTGAGGAGGCTGCGGCCTGTGTGCGGGGGCCGGGAGTCACAGCGGAGCGAGGAGAGTGACGCCAGGACCGGGCAGCATGGAGCAGGAGGTGAAGGTTCTGCTCCACTACAACTATTACTATCCCCCATGTACTATACTAGTGCTGGGTCAGCACCAGTATAGTATGTTGGGGATAGTAGTTGTATGGCTGACACATAAACACTAGTATAGTATGTTGGGCGTAGTAGTTGTATAGCTATAGATCAGCCATACAACTACTATCCCCAATATACTATACTAATGTTATGTGTCAGCCATACTAGTACCCCCAACATACTGTACTGTACATCTGCCATACTACTACTACCCCCAACCTACTATACTGGCATCTGCCATACTACTAGTACCCCCAACATACTGCACTGTACATCTGCCATACTACTACTACCCCCAACCTACTATACTGGCATCTGCCATACTACTAGTACCCCCAACATACTGCACTGTACATCTGCCATACTACTACCCCCAACCTACTATACTGGCATCTGCCATACTACTACTACCCCCAACATACTGCACTGTACTTCTGCCATACTACTAGTACCCCCAACATACTGCACTGTACATCTGCCATACTACTAGTACCCCCAACATACTGCACTGTACATCTGCCATACTACTACTACTACTACCCCCAACATACTGCACTGTACATCTGCCATACTACTACTACCCCCAACCTACTATACTGGCATCTGCCATACTACTAGTACCCCCAACATACTGTACTGTACATCTGCCATACTACTACTACCCCCAACCTACTATACTGGCATCTGCCATACTACTAGTACCCCCAACATACTGCACTGTACATCTGCCATACTACTACCCCCAACCTACTATACTGGCATCTGCCATACTACTACTACCCCCAACATACTGCACTGTACTTCTGCCATACTACTAGTACCCCCAACATACTGCACTGTACATCTGCCATACTACTAGTACCCCCAACATACTGCACTGTACATCTGCCATACTACTACTACTACTACCCCCAACATACTGCACTGTACATCTGCCATACTACTACTACCCCCAACCTACTATACTGGCATCTGCCATACTACTAGTACCCCCAACATACTGTACTGTACATCTGCCATACTACTACTACTACCCCCAACATACTGCACTGTACATCTGCCATACTACTAGTACCCCCAACATTCTGTACTGTACATCTGCCATACTACTACTACTACCCCCAACATACTGCACTGTACATCTGCCATACTACTACTACTACCCCCAACATACTATACTGTGCATCTGCCATACTACTACTACCCCCAACATAATATACTGTGAGTCAGCTTCACTACTATTACCCCCAAAAATACTATACTGTGTGTGACCCATACAACTACTACCCCCAACATACTATACTGTGTGTGACCCATACAACTACTACCCCCAACATACTATACTGTGTGTAGCCATACAACTACTACCCCCAACATACTATACTGTGTGTGGACCCATACAACTACTACCCCCAACATACTATGCTGTGAGTCAGCCATACTACTACTACCCCCAACTACTATAATAAAAACAAAAAAAAGGGGGAAATTTGGCATCACCACACGCGTAAATTGCACGTTTAAATGATCACCTTCCAATCTCGCACAGTATACAGTGTTCCAAAAAAATATCCTATATCATTGGGCGCAAAGACTCTCAGACCAGACGGCCCTACAGGCTGAGAGAGATAGGGGGAATCAGAAAACAGCTATTTTTTAACACATGTATTTAAAAAACAAACAAAAACCCCCATAACTTTTGTAACATTTGTAGAGTGTAAGTTGTAAATTAAAATGAAAATATATTGTACCATTGTAATAGTGCGGACCTGACGAATATAGAGAACATGTTCAGTGTATTACATAGCGAACATTGGGGAGTGTTATATCTGCAGCTGGGGGGGGCTGGTATTTGCTGCATCCTGTCAGGACATGCTGGGAGTTGTAGTTCTGGCCGCAGCTGGGGGGGGGGGGCTGGTATTTGCTGCATCCTGTCAGGACATGCTGGGAGT